>NC_056743.1:943008274-943149327 GCF_019279795.1 Protopterus annectens
AAATTACTTAAGCCTTACCTACACTAACAGCTTTCATTCAATCCTGGTTTGTATAATGCTCCTAAGTTAATTATCCAAATTCTCTGCTTCTGATCCAATATTTTATGCATTTTCTGTTGGGACAGTCCTTCACCCTTAACTTTATCTATTCTAACAAAAATGAAATGTGCCCCAGCATGTTCCTACTGATGTTTATATAATGCACTTCTACATCTCTTAAAAGTAATATCACTAATATGTAGTGCAATTCCCTCTTTAAATAGTCTAGATGTTTGACCTACATAAAGCGAACAACATCTACATACAGCCATATAAATAATTTTGTCAGTATTACATATAATCAATACCCTAATATCAAAAACTTTCATAGTATTGAATGATGTGAAAGATTTTGTTCTAGATGCCACTTTACAATAGGTGCAATTCCCATAAAATGTGCTACCCCTAAGTGATACAATTACAATTTTTTTATTCATAAAGGAACATTTTTGTGTTTATTAAAATGTTCGCCGATATTCTTCCCCCTCCTATAACCAAAATGACATCTATCATCCCATATCTGTTCAAAGTAGGGATCAGACTTCAAAATTGGCCAATATTTACCTAACACATTCTTAATTTTAAATGTATTCGTTTCTTAAGTAGTAATGAATCTAAATGTGGTACTTGTGTCACCATCAACATAATTTTTCAGTTTAAACAAATCTTTCCTATCTTGTCGTGAGCTAAAATTATGGGCTGTAGAAACAACTTTAACATCATAACCCCTCTTCAAAAATCTGTTTTTTATTTTACATGCTTCTTCTTCAAAAACATCATGAATATCGGGGAATATTTTAATAAACACAAAGTTCCTTTATGAATAAAAAGTTTAATTTAATCACTTAGGGGCAGCACATTTTATGGGAATTGCACCTATTGTAAAGTGGAACAAAATCTTTCACATCAGTCAGTACTGATGACTCCTATAAAGTGAAACCGGTTTGCAAAAATGGAGTTTGGTTGTTATTTTGGATGACTGCTGTGAATTTACTTGGTTGCCTGTAACTATATGGGATTTACTGCCTGTAATTGTATTGTTGTAGAATTTAAACTCTACTGAAACTTTGTAATATTGTGGAATTAAAATGCAACTAAAATGGAATTAAGGTATTATACTGAGTCATTTTTTATGTTCTATTTTTGTTATACAACGAATGTGCTGGACACACACGTGCACATACACACACACACACACACACACACACACACACACACACACACACACACACACACACACACACACACACATCCAGAATAATTCAATTAAACAATTAACTCATAATTAAATCAGAAATTCAAAATCAATGAGGAAGTTTCCTAAATTTTAGAACAGGTTTTAAAGGGCAATGTTCATTTAAACCTGGATAAGTTAATGCATTTAACCTAGTAATCCATACATATTCATATACTTTTGTTCATTATACTGTGATGCCCCAGCACTGGCCCACTAATCAAGGAGCCTCAATCCTCACCACTGGCAACAGTGGGGAATGTACATACTGGGAGGATGACAAGTACACATACAGTAAAGTGCAATTTCCCTTAACAGCACACAGAGATCACAGTCAGTCTGGGGCTGGTTTCTCCATCTTTCTTCAGATCTCCAATAGGACTCCTCATTGGCACAGCAAAAGAGTTGAGATCTCAGCTGAGTGGCCAAGCAAAGACCTCCAACATTCTCTCTGTGCGACCAGTGCTTTGTGTCCCTGCCCAAGTAGCTGACACACACTCTTTGAGATTTGATTTATATATATACACACACACACACACACACACACACACACACACACACACACACACACACACACACACACACACACACATGCTCCTGGGAAAGGCTGGCACAGGTTTACTAGCTATACCCCCTTCTTCCCAGACTATAAGGTAGTTCCAACTGTCACCAGCCACTGTTTATCAGATACATTAAGTGCCTTTACAAAGGGTGTCCAATCCTACTGTGTAATGTTGCTATTAATCCGAATGGTAGTTTTACCAAGAGCAAGGCTATTTAGGACTGGCCTGTACAGTGTCACCAAAAAAATATGCAAGTAGTCTAAGAGCTTAAATAAGTCTCACAAATATCAGACACAATAATAGGTTTAAATATATTTATTAATAAATAATGAAAGAACAAGACAATACTCAATAAGTAATCAGTTACATCAGAGTTCAAAATCACAGGAAATATTTAAAACAGCATTGCAGGGCAGTCTCAAATAAACAAAGAAAACATCTGAGCTATACTTTACTATGTTCCTATCTGAATCTAAAAGAGTTACTATGCCCTAAAAACTTACAACAAGGCGAATGCAGATGTGGTGAGAATGGCTGTTTCCAGGTCAAAGACAAAATACAAAATGCCATTTCTCTCTCTCAGAGAGCTCTTAAATTAATATCAAATATTACTGCTGCATTAGCTTGGATAACATCACTTTTTGTCACCTGACCTTAGTTCCCAAGCTAAACCCCAGTGTCAGAAACTAACCCCATTTAACATCTCTCTGTGAAAATACATAGCCTTCAGATGTTTTCAACTGCTAGAAGACATAAAACAATAAAACACTTACAAAACAACACAGAGAGTCCCCTACTGTAGACATCCTATATAGGTTCATAGGTAGGTACTAGGCTATCGGCCCTCAGGCCTATATAAACTTAGCCAAAAAAAGTCTCTGGCTTTCGCCACCCAAGAAAATTATTTTCCTGTGTCCCTGTAGGGCAGAGCCACAGAAGTTATCCCCGGGGTGAATTTCCTGCCTCCTGTTGACTAAAACTGAAAGATAACTCTTATTGCACAATCGTAAAACAATTTAGTTTCATCTATTTTCTTGAAGTTTTGCAAGTTAACCCTCTATGTTCTAGTTTCCACTGTTAAAAATATATACATTCATACAATTACAATAGTTTGTATACATTTCTGTTTTAAGCCAGCAGGGCATGCTGTGGTTACATTTTAACTCAGTACATAACTTACAGTTCTAACACAGTTGTAGCACAAGCATCTTACATGAAGCATGTTGGCATTCATAAATGACACATAACCACTTACAAAATTCTTTATATCAGACACATGTAGAGCTATTCTAAATGAATAGAAGGTTATGCCATAGAATTAAATGAACAATGCCCTTTAAAACCTATTCTAAAATGTAGGAAACTACGTTGTTGATTTAGAATTTCTGATTTAATTATGAAGTTAATTGTTTAATTGATTTATTCCAGATATATGTGTGTATGTATGTATAAATATATATATATATATATATATATATATATATATATATATATATATATATATATACATATATGGATCTACTTCAGATGATCAATGTTTTAAAACTTCGAATTTCATATGGCCGAGACCATATGATCGAAGTTTCAAAACTTCAAACACCTGAAAGAAAAACGAAAACAAAAATTCCTGGATGTTTTTCCAAGGGGACAAGCCTCCCTGCACCCCCACACCTCCTGCTATTTAAATATACCAACTCCAAGATCGTACTACAGTGAAGAAAATAGAACATTTCTGATTCTGTGCTGTATGGAGATGTCTGTTCAGAATGTTCAAAGTTTTAAAACTTTGATCATATGGTCTCAGCCATATGAAATTTGAAGTTTTAAAATTTCTATCATCTGAAGGGAACCCATATATATATGTGTATGTATATATATATATATATATATATATATATATATATATATATATATATATATATATATATATATATCTAGGCAGATAGATGTGTGGATGTGAGATGGAGCACTGCTTTTTGTATACGTGAAAGATTGTATATATTAAATTTCTACATTGTTGTGAACTGTTTCTTGGGTTTTAACATAATTAAAAATCATGTTAATTCATATGAGAGATGAGTGTATGTTCAACAGTTACTCAGAGCTGTCATCTGAAATTAGAGGGATTTTAACTGCATGTTAGGTGAACATTATCACAGAAGGAAGAAAGGAAAAAATGGGTCATTGATGAAAGGTAGGAATAATCACTTTGCATGGTACCATTTGTCTGATAATGCATACAAAATAAGCTAAAGTGACATTTCTGAGTATGAGATCATTATGATGTAGTGCCACACTTCTTAGTCTGAAGTGCCGTGACCTCAAACGTTTACATTTAAAGTAGGGGTTGCAGGCTGTGAGGAGCCCACCATGGGGGATGACTGGGGCTGTGGCATATGCAAAATTTACTTTTAAACTATTGTGTGAAAACCATTTGATATTGTCAGTCAAACATAGATCAAACAGTAATTATTCATGTAACTAACCTCCATGCAATGAAATGCATATAAAGTTTTAGGAATTTCAGAGAGAGTTTGATTATGATAACTGCCATCACAGATAGATTGGGAAAATGAGAGTAAGCAGTTATACCATTTTGCTTTTATTTTCAACAGGAAGCAAAAGGAAATTATTTTATTTATTTATTTATTTATTCCATAACAGAAGGTATTTTCAGCATTTAACAGTAACAATCTTAGTACAGAGAGTTATTAATATTATGTAAACAGAATAAAAGTAGAACTAATCAAATTTAGAATAGCAGTCGAATAAATGTAAACATTAATACTGATTAGAGAACAAATATCATAGCATTATTTAAGCAAATAATAGATAAGAAAGACTGGGCAGAGAAATGGTGGACTACAACAAAAAGGAATAGAAATTTAACAATAGGTCATTCAAATTAACTAACCCACTTTCAGTGAGGTAGTTTAACAATGGCAGAACAATATTATCTCCAAATAGTTAACAGCATTGCTTCAAAAATATGTATAGAAGATTGAATAAGTCTGGTGTGATATAAAAGAATATCCCACTTTTTTCTGCAGTAGCTAACAGTGAGGTGCAGGTTCAAAACTCTGCTTAATGTGCATTTGGTAAATATGTGAACTTCTCTATTGCAAATGACTAGTTTCCCAATCTTGCCAGACTGCAGAGAGCATAGCAACTAATAAGGAGGTATAAGATCAGTGCTTGATATTGTTGAAGAATGGATAGTTTGCTGTAGTATTTTTATCAGGAGGCCCGTTTGCTGATGAGATGTTTGATAAGTTAAATTTGATGACTTACAGAGTGCACCAGTTTATAAATATCAGGGTTAATTATTGGTTTACATCACCTGGGATCTTGGATTCTGTTATGAACACGTTGTTGTCCAATTATGCTTCTCATTTATTGAAGATCAATTTGTGGAGCCAGTTATTAGTAAGTCATATGGGAATGAATTCAAGCAGTGGTAGCTAGTGACTTTAAAGCAAGAGAGGTTCCAGGAAGCAATTTAATGGATGTTGTTTACAGGAATGGGGCAGAGTTGTATAATGACAGGTTCAACTTTCAGTAAGATTACAATTTTCATAAATAATTGGTCTTAGACTTTTGCACATGCTAATCTTCTTCTTCACAATGCTTACCAGAGATGCTTTTAGAAAGAGCATTCCCTTTTAGAAATACAACATACTTTGTTAGTGGTGTAATCCTCCGATGTATAAATAAATGAATAAACAAAGAGAGAGATCAGATAGATAGATTGATAGATAGATAGATAGATAGATAGATAGATAGATAGATAGATAGATAGACAGATAGATCACCTTACCCCTCTGCAAATCATGGGAGAGAGTTAAATGACCGTACTCTCTTGGTACCTTTTCTGAAGATGAGAGGGGTAAGATGATCTATGGGACTTCATTTCTTGTGCTTACACCTTTAAGATTCATTTTGACTTGGGCATTGTTTATATTTTGTTACTATGGATGTTAATTGGGGGTTTGAATTTGTGGATTTGATTAGTTACTAGTACTATATATCTGCATATGCTGCATGGGGTGTTTTAAGTCTGATGAAGCAATAAGTTATATTGCAAAAGCGCTCACTTATTTATTATTTTTATGTTCATTAAAGTTCATATTTTAATTGATATGTATCTGCCTCTTCAGAGCTTAGAACTGGACTGTGCTTTGGTTTCCCTTATTTGCTTTGAGAGGATATATATCTATATCTATCTATATCTAATCTATATATATATATATATATATATATATATATATATATATATATATATATATATATATATATATATATATATATATATATATATGTATTTATATAAACTCCACTGCAATGAATTTCAAATCATTTCACACTGGCCCAAAGCCAGACCAGATCAATGACCTTCATCCAGAGACTGGCTCATTCCCCACCAATTATATATACGTTGACGGTGTACACCTCAGATGTTTGATTATGACCATATAAAAAATAATGGGCAGAATAATGGATGTTAACTTGGTTCACTTAAACACACACACACACACACATATTAGCCCTACCAATCCAGACCAATGACTTTTGCAGTATGACCAAACAACAGCAGAGGATGGTCATTTTTATCCACAGACTGCTTCAGTACCCACCAGTTACAGATACTTTATTAACTGTGTACATCTGATGACTGATTGCAATCAAATAAATGAACAAATATACAAATTATGTGCACAGTAATGTATTTCATCTCATTGCTATCAGACATATAGTTTGCAATCCATTGCAGCCCCCATACATATGCATATGCCCAACATGTAATGCCACTGTTACTGTATCAACTGTGTACACCTTCAATATATGACTGTGATCAAATAATTGACTGAATAAATATACATATAAATTATGGAGACAGTAATATACTTCAGCTCATTGCTGTCACAGTGCAATCCATTGCAACAACCTTCACACACTAACATACAAATGATTGCAAATACATTCTCAAACACACACACACACACACACACACACACACACACACACACACACACACACACACACACACACACACACACACACACAAAACATGCAGAATATTAACTATATAAAAGAAAAATATATACTACCCTGTATGCCACCTGCAGTTTTACTGTTGAACAGAAGATAAGAACACAGCCAATTAACATCCTCAATGTAAGATATCTCTGAGCAGACTGCATCTGTATTTCATTAAATAAATAAGTAAAAGATAAAGTTACTACTCTGCACTTGCACTGTCAAGAGTCCATCCATATAAAAGATTATTTCACTTTCATTCAGAGTGCCTTACTCACCTGAGGCATCCTGTGGACTACATTGTAAATTGTAATTTCCTATAATGTGTTTGCCATGTCTTGGACTTGGTCTTATTTATGTCTGCAAATGGCGTTTGGACCAGTCCACCCATCCAGTTAAGAAACTAGTAAGTAAATACATGGTAAACAGTCATGTGCTGCTTTGTCTGTCAGCTCAAGTCCCCAGTGAAGCATAGTTTCTGCCCTCCCAGAAATGTCAGAGGACCTGTAATAAAGTGCAATTGCCATATTTTCTGTTGGAGAGTTTGTGAAAAATGAGTAAGTTTGCTTTTTTTAAAAGAAACTGGAAGCCAGTGCAACCACATGTGTACAGAGTTCTGAATCCTAACAATGGAAAAGATGTGTTTTTAAACAACAGACATAACACTTCCACACAGATTGCAGATTTCCAGACATTCATGTGGATAGTCTCCCATACCCATTGCAACAGAGTTTGGATCTTACCAGCACTGTCCAGCTGCATGCATAGCTGCATTGGGGTGCACTGTGTGTGGCCTTTCAACATCTTGCATGCATATTTCTTTACAATTGCAGGCTGTCATGCCTGAAGGTGGCAAACACTACAAAAGTAAATTCTCCCATACAGAGAATGAGATCATGATACAAACTATAAGCATTGCTGGCAGATGCTCCATTATGACAGATCTGACCAGTCCTTCCTTGCATTTCTCTAGTGGGAGGTTATAAATAACACCAACATTTTGATGGTCAAAATCAGAACTACAGTCCAGTTTGAAGAAGGACCACTGACATGATTGCTACTGCACACAGTAAGGCAGCTTACCAGGCTGAAAGCCAAGGAATGGAGTCCACCAATAGAACAAACTACAACAGACACAAAAAATATCTTGGTATCTTCACATGTGGGTTCAAAAAGCTCTGGCATCCATGGTGGAGTGGAAGACATGGGTACTGAGTTGCACATGGCACCTCATATATCCATCAGTGATGTTTCAGGTGGTTGTGTCTGAACATGAGTTACTATCCATGTTACTTGTGAGTGCAAGGTGACTGGACATACAAGCTTGTCGTCTTTGTTCTTCAGAAACTTTGGAGCCATGGGTACAAGGGCTGGCTGCCCAAGACATGGTAAACATTACTCGTCTGCTGCACTCTGTTACATAGAAGTAGTTTCATGGGGCTGTGGGTGCTGGTGAAATTTCTTACTTAATCTTGATAATTGTTTTGGTGTTTTCACAGGTACTGTGCCATCAATCCCTTCAAGTGTGGATATAGGCCTGACTGATGTTGGGTATCTGTCTGGCTCTAGTAATGATGATGGTAGACAAATCCTGGTACAATCAGGGATTACAGTGTCTCTGGTAGACATAGGTAATTTGACGTCCAGATCATCACTCTGTCAACGGACACCACTCCCGTGGATTTGGAACCTGCTCCACTGACCTAGAATGCTACCAATGGACACAATGATGTAGACACATCCACCAAGTGAGTAGTCTCATCACCAGCGGCAGAGAACCCTTGGCTGCTGACTGCCTCATTGACTGAGATGATGACCACAGAGGATGGCATATTGGTGGAAAAACAGACCATTGGTACCACCTCTCTTCCCAAGCTGCATGTCTATATGCCCACTACTTAATGTTTGTTCATGGCCATTATACAGGGCCAGGCAAAGACCAGTACAACCATATTTGAGTTGGTTAGGGTTGTACATGGTCTGTGTAAAGACCCGAGGGATTGCATGGGCTAGATGTGCAACATTAAACATTAATGCCATTTGGTGTAGGGAGTTTGTACACAGCAGGTGCACCTATGCAGCTGCATATCACTGTCAGTGCACATCCTGTGGTTGGTCTACTTCTCCCTCTGGTGGATAGGTGTACCATGTGAGAGGAAGGCACAGTTTAGGTCCCATAACACCACAACATCCACACCACCATTCAGTGTTTAGGGCACTACTGTGTGAAGTGGATGTACATGCAAATGGGGTGTACATGTGGAGACCACTTATAGTACAAGTTACCATTCACATTTAAGCTGAACACCATCCTCTATCCATGCTGTAGATCATGCCTGTGACATACTTAGAAAAGGGATTCCCCCCGTGTACAGGAACTTGCACTGCCAATGTATATTTCTGTAAGTACCCCAGACCCGTCCATCAGACAGCAGAACAGTCAGTGCTGCATCCTCTACAGTAGCTGTGTTCTTGCACACTCGACACAAGCACACATACACACACACACACACACACACACACACACACACACACACACACACACACACACACACACACGCACACACACACACCTGTACTGCTTACCATTGCAGAATCACACAACACTGGAGACACCACACTTTCCTTGGCTAGTATCCATAGGTCTCCACAATCATCCAACCATGACACATACACACACACACACACACACACACACACACACACACACACACACACACACACACACAATGTTAATCATCACCTTTCCTCTACACACACACACACACACACACACACACACACACACACACACACACACACACACACACACACACACACACACATACACACTACCTATTGCTGGCACTTGTCACTGTGACCCTCCCCATGTATGTATATGGAAGCTGTAGCCTGCTCTCAGTACTCTGTTATCTGGGTGGCCTGTGTTGGATGTATAGTGGCCAGCCTATGCATTGTATAGCTCAGTATGAGTGTAGGTTTGCATGCATCATTTTTATGTCTGATATATGTTGTGGCCCATAGTTATGATTAGATGCTGCCTCTTAAGCAGTATCACAGCATACTGCATCTGTCTCCACCTGGCATAGTCATCCTCTGATGCTGACTACAGCTACTCATCAGGCACTGATTCCACTGCTACCTCCTGGACTTCCTGCAACTAAATGTCCTTATCCTGCTGTACCTGTTTGCATATTAATGTGCTGTGTAACACTGTGCATACTGGAAAGATTTCATTGCATGTTGGAGAGTCATACTGAGTGTGCCCCCAAAGACCTTTAATCAGTGTAAGCAGGGCTTTAGCTGGTCAAACACATTTTCCAGGTCATATATGGCATTGCCAATAAGATGGCCCTGTGGAAAATCACTCTGCAGTAACAGCTGGTAAAGGTTGTATGTTTTCCAGATGTGGGAGTCATGGATACTTCCCATATGGCCTGTTGACACGTTTGTATTACAGGCTAACTGTAAGATGATGGAGTAGAACCCCTTACGGTTAATATACCATTCTCTCTATTCCTCAAATGGGGCCTTTATTGCAATGTGGGTGCATTCAATATCCGCAGTACCTCAGGGAAATGAGCAATGTAATAAAAGGCTCACATGTTGTTGTCTCCCTTCTCTGTGCTCTGCAGGAACAACATATGCTCCCCCATGCAATATTATGGCATCAAGGAACTGGTAGAATATCCTTGAGGCAGATGCCTAGGATATGTACATTGTGTCACTGTTGCTCACTGAAAGGTCCTGGTGGCTAATATTCTCAAAACTGCCCATAGCTTGGCTTCCACAGGAATAGGTACTTACCACAACCATATAGCCCTTTATATAAGGGCAGCATGTCCCATTCATCTCCTGCATTGTGTCTGTATTCACATGGTAGCATGGTAGCGGTTCACAGTTTCTTTGTCATAGAGGGCATGGTATGGTAGGAATAGATAGATGCCTCAGCTACACTGAGGATGATGAAGTGTACCTTTGTGACTACTAGCAGTCACAACAGCCTCTTGCATATGCATACTGTCTACTTCAGCAGCTATGTCATATATGTTTTCGATGTCTGTCTCCCATAACTCCAAGATTTTGCTGCAGTTAGCAACCCTAATGGTAGTGTCCGTCTGCATGAGTATATACATTTCTGAGTTACTGTATCATATTGTTTAGCATCATTTCTATCTGCCATTGCCCTCAATTTTAATAACGCTACTCATTTTCATGTCACTATCCTGCCACTTGTATTCAGTGCGGGCAGCTCTCAGTCTGTGTCTCTCAATTGCCCAACTTGGTGCACTGCTGCTCATTATGGAAATTTGGCTACCATGAAGTGAAAATTGTTTATAAATTTCAAACATAGTTTCTATAAAAACACCTGGATCAATAGTGGACATTTTTGGATGATAATATACTCAAGGGGGTTAATTTTAGATTATCTTAAATGGCAAAGAAAGAACACTTGGTCAAATAATGGGACTGAATAGTCTCTCCATTATAGATACATATACTTTATACTAGCATAACTTAGCATTACTACTGTAAAGGCCATAACTGTATGGCAAATTAGAAACCTTGTGAATTTATTTAAGGCCATAAACTGTTTAATATTTTCATATTGATAGCTATGAATACTGTCAAAACTGTTCTGTTTGATTATTATAGTCCCATAAGACATTTCCTAGGCAGCATAACTGTGTTAACTAAAAAATGTCTAGGTAGCATAAATATAATATTTAAGAATGTCTCATTAAAATAATGGAAGGATTTTCTTTCCATTCTAAACAGAGACACTTACACCTCCCCCATTATGTAGTAGATACAAACCAATGAAAGAACTGGGGTTAATATTTATGTAACAGATCATATCCACAAAAGGCTTTTTAAGAGAGACAGCTATCTCTCATTTTTGTAGGCTTTCTCAAACTCGTCTTCTTCACTATATATCATCAGAAAAGGCAACATTAATGCTTTTTAAACTAAATGCTATGTTTGCTCAACATTCTTACAAATACATGATTTGTTTAAATTAGAAGTCTGTAACATAAAGGAGATAGACACCTGCCAATGCTTAGGAGGAGAATGGGAGAACAGATAATATGCTTTCTTCTGAAAAATGGATTTCTCTTTCAAAGCATAAAGCCATTAATTATTGTATTTGAAGGTTCCTTTATTAGCACTGTATACACAAGCATCCTTTGTGCTCTAATCTCTCTGTATATAAATTAAATAGTGGCACTTGCCTTGCATGAGACACCTACCTAATAATGCTGACTTACATTTGTTTACTTTCAGTAATATCTTTACAGCCATTTGTTTCTGCTTAACAGTAGTTATTAAATTATTTATGGACTAATGGAAAACGTTAATGCATAAACTTTGATTATTAATGTTATGGATCACAAAATTCTGAATCAAGCCAGAAAAGCAATTATTAATGCTTGTCATGCTATGATCTCAAAATGCATCAATGCTTACACATAAATCAATTATCTCAATGCTATATTACACTTCTGTAGCATTCTTAAGAAACACAATCAAATGGAACTATTTATGAATCAGCTAAATCAAAAAAGTTTTACCCTTTAGAAATAAGTGCCTTTGTTATTATTTGTAGGCTAGTAATTCACAAACCTAGATGTCTGGTCCCCTAAACATGTGTCATCAGGCCTAATGACTAAGAACACATCCTCTGGGATAAGGATTTCTCAGTTTGTGCTGAGGATTTTCCTTAATGGTTTCTTCTTGTTTGGCATGACCTGGTCATGATCTTTTTGCAGTTGTTTTTCTTTTCCTTCCATTATTAACCCTCCTTATGTAGATACCGATTAGACTGATTAATAAACCTCAATAAAAAGAGTGGGAGGAATGGGGGCGACACTCCCAAAACGACAGTACTGCTGAAGCAGCACATCCCACATAGTGTGGGCTACCCTTTACAAAGTGATGCTTATCATTGCCCACAAGGAAAGGGTGAAGAATGATACGTAATAAATGCAAAGTTACATCTGACTTGTCCCCTCAAATCATGGTAATATAAAGAAAATCATGAACTGAGAGCTACATTTTGGAGATGAAGAGAAAAAGGCATACGGATAGAGGGAGAGAGAGCCAATTATAGTTCACTTTTGGAGTAGTGATGGAGGGGAAACTTATCTTAAAATAGTAGCAACACATGTGGTGTAGTGGAACTCCAGAAGATACTACTATTATTTATAATAATTAAAATGGCATAAAAGGGCAGATAGAAAAGTAAGCTTTTAGTAAAATGTAAAATAAACAGCTGTGCCATCCATGAGGACGATGAAGGATATTTGAGGCACATGACAAAATAAAGAACTGAGCATATATAAGGCACAGAAGAAGCCAGATTTCAATTAAATATGCATATCCTCAAAAAACATGAAAACCCTTGGCAATTAACTGCTTGGTAATATACCAAAAATCAAAACTATGTAATGTGCAAGATACCAAAGCAGAAACACAGCCAGGAAGTGACAGCACATATAACAAAATAAGGTTTCCCCATGGACATCCCTGCTCTGCCTTTCCATATCCTGCGTCACCTGTATATCACTAGCCTTATATCCTCTGAAAAAGAACTCAGTTTTTACTGGCTCTAGCCATCGATCAGAATCCCCATCCCTTGCAGTTAACCTGCTAGTCCTAATAGTTTGCCCCTTAAGCACATTTTTAAAAATGTGCTTAGGGTGCATACTGGTATGATGTACATAAGTAGGATGAAAACATTTTCTAAACAACCTCTAGAGAAAGGTGGAGTGTTAGTTAATTACCATTTAATTTGTTGCCTAGAGATAGGAAATGCATTTGCATTTATTGGCTACTAGAGTGTTTCAGGATGACATATAATAGTTGTGCTTTAGTTTGCTGAATGTGATCTGATGAAGCAATTTTATTGTCAAAAGCGCTTATCATATTAAATTAATTTTTATGTTTTAAAAGAGTTGTTATACGTGCTGTTACTTTTTGGCTGTGGTTCTGCTTTGGTATCTTGCCCATTATATAACTATGTATATGTTCACATTCTAGAAGTCTTTTGCTTGAAACACAAAGGTAAGATGCTTTCTGACTCCAGACAGGATAACCCAGCTGCTCGCAGAATTCAGTCTGTCAGACAGTAACTAGAGAACCTTGCAGCTTGCATGGGCTGCTGATTCATCAAACTTAACCATGGGTTTGGGCAAGCTGTGGCATCCATGGGGAGGGATTGGAGCTGCTGGTTGCCACTCAAACATGTAGTCGAGTTCAAATAAGGTAGGTGCAGCATCTGTGAGGAGGGAGAGGGCAGTTGTTCATTTGTTAAGCTGAGGGGCCAACTGGGGTATTTGGACTTAGGGTTAGGGAGTATGAGTTGGGATTAGGTTTAGGCAGTGATCAGGTAATTTTTTTTTTAATTAATTAATTTATTTATTTAACATTTGTTGACCGGGAATATCCGACTAGGTTCCACAGAGCCTGTTTTCAGCGGAGGCCCGGGGAGAAATGCTCCAGATTTAGATTTAGGGAGCAGGAGGGGAGTTTAGTTTTAGAGAGCAAGAGTATGTTTTACGTTTAGGGTTAAGGAGCAACAATTCAGGTTACAGTTTGGGAATGGGTGGGAGTTTTAAGGTTAGAGTTAGGATTCTGGGAGGGATATGGGGTCCTTTTGTGGAAAGGCTATATAATTTACTGTGATGAAGCTAGTGGAAGGTAGAGCAATTGCCATGTTGAACAAGTGTCAGTGAGCAAGTCAGCCATGATCACTTGTAGTAAATCCTTTTAAAAAATCTAGTGATGAGATTAGCAAATAGCCATGTGCAGGGGTTGACATCTATGAATGGTAAGACTAAAGCACAGATTTTGGCAAAGCTTTACTGGCCCAGAATAATGAAAGAATTTGAGAACATGTGTGCTGTATACTCTGCTAAGAACATCTGTACTGATACTTTTAGTGCCAGAAACAGCTCATCACCCAGGCTTTAACAATATTTTTATTTCATTGCATATTATTGAGGTGCTATTTGAATGTATTTCAGTGTGTGGCCATTGGTAAATTCCAGCAATGGATTTCAATATATTTTGTTTTTTTGGGCTATGCAACTACATAACCTGAAAGCAGATAATTATGTAAAGCCAATGCTAAATCTATGGTGTGGGATCTAGTCCTGTTTATTTTCAATGGTAGGATACCAAAGCAATATTAACTGATTAGGGGACTCCTTTTATGTCCAGAATAAAGTACCAACTGTGCCAATGATTTAAGGTCAAACAACTAAATACTTCAGTGTACCATTCCTAGACAGTCGAATTGATAGAGCATTTTAACCCTATGGTAATGTCCATGTTAGGAAGGTTATTGAGGAGGGTGGCAAAAAGTAGGACAAGTTAATACTATGCCTTCTATTTGTCATTAGAGAAAAGCTACATGCCTCAGCAGTGCATCCTTGTGGACTACTAGTGCCAGAGACAATTGGTAGGAAGAGAAAACCCCAGTTAAACGTGTCATAGAATATTATAAAAAGTTATATGATAACCTGAAAATGGTGAATCCCATAATCCAGGATGGAAATAGCTCAAGCTATACAATAAGATGTGCATAACAGAATTTCAGGCTCCAGAGAATATAAATCTGGAGACCAGGTGTTCATGTTGGTCTCCTCAGCACAGAACAAGCTTTTGGATAAATAGCAGGGTCCATTTGAAATAACAGAGAAAAATTAATGAGGTAAACTATATAATTTGTCAGAAAAGTAAGAGAAGACTTAATCAGATATACAGTATCAATGGTCTGCAGCCACAGCGTGAACCACATATCTTAGTAACTGCTTTAACAGCAGGGATTAATAATTCTGGTAAAGAAAGATAAGTGACTTTTATACCTGCAGTTCAGATACCTGCTGCACTGTCCAAACCACAGAAACAAGAAATAAGACACTTTTCTTTTAAGGAATAAGAGTACGCTTTCATTACCTTAAGCCACCATATCATCGGATTTCTACTTCTCTTCTGCTAATCTAATTTTCTCCAAATGCTTCAGCCCATCTTCCTTTTTTATGTTTCCTTTCATATCTTTTTTATTGGGTGATACTCTGGTTCAGTTATGTTTTACTGAATCATATTGCTGAGACTCTTCACATGTTTTATCCTGGTCCATTATTTCTACACTTCATAAAGTATATCTTAACCAGGTCATATCAAGCTTCCCATGCATAGTTGTGTAGCAAAGTAACAGCCATATCCATCATCAGTTGCAGGTCTGTAGGATAAAAATAATATAGCCTAATGTCTTCCAGTGACTGTTTAGTCTGCAAAAATGTCAGCTTTTGAGAGATATAGGTAGAAAAATCTTTATGCATACAAACATGAATCTCAAAATACATTCACCACCATATGCCCTCAGTAGTTGTTCTATCTCAATGAAAGAGTTAAACAACTGAGCCCCTAAACATGGCTCTACATTCACTCTTCTCTGTTTCTGTGAAACTGACTAGCATGTGCTGCCATGCCAATGTAAAGGTGTGACAGTTTCTGTAACTCAGGTGTGGAATTCAAAACCTGCTCCAGAAAAGTCATGGCATACCCCTCTTCACAGCTGCAGCAACACAAAATAGGAGGCTATTATACCACTAAAAGTAATTTTCAAAATGTTCCACTTTTTCGGCATGGTATGATAACCCAGAATAACAGCTGCAAAAATTGGTTATTCAGCTACCTTCATCTTGGTGCCTTATTTGATGAGTGGCTAGTTGTTGTTCAGCCTTTATGTGTTGCACAGAGTTTTTATTTCTACTAGTTCTGTCCAGAATTATGTCCTAATTTAATTTAATTTTAAAGGAATATTCTAGCTCCAGTGTTACAGCCAATTGGAGCACTATTGCCACTGCTTCTGCCATGCTTTGCCAAACGATTCAGTGGTTTGGATTACAGCCTGGTCTACACTCCAGCTGTAACCAACCATGACAGAAAATACTCCATATTTTAGTGCTGCACCCAAGGAGTGAACTTTGTAAATCACAAAAGAAACTTTAAAGACTTCTACTATAATGTTATCACTGGAGATCTATCAGATAAAGCTGGACCTTGGAATCCATAGACATACTTATGCAGATGAGTACATACAATTGCTGCAGTATATGTCATATACCTCCCTGCAGACTGCACTAATTTATAAACATGGACTGGGTTAGTCTGTGGCAGCATACCAAAGTCATCCTGTTTACTTCAGTGACACAGGTGTGACTACTATACCACTATGCTCAGCATACTAGGAAGTGTTATGTGGTATGACAGTGCTATGCAGCACAGCTGTGACAGACAAAGCAGTAGTTAGGTCTTCTGGCACCCATGGCAAATCCCCAGTCTGGCACACCCTTTAAGCCAAAGTTGAGGACTCAAAAAAAAAATGTCTTTCCATAGCAAGTACCTTGCTACAGTTGCTAACATGCTCAGTGAGAATGCCGTATCAGCATCCCATTAACCATTTGCTTCCTACAAGAGTATACTCATCACTAAAGCAGCGCTCCTATGCACCCAGTAAGAGGTTACTCATCTTTCCAACAGACATCCCTGTACTCTTGAAACAAGTATACGTGTCAGTGTTTTCAAAGTCTAATTTCTGGAGTCCTGGTATGGATGCATGCCTAAAACTAAGGCAACAAGTGGTATCTGCAAGCTGACATGATTTGCTAAGCATGCATAGTGAAATGGTTAACATGCAGTGTACAGCACTGGAGTTATTAAGGAGTATTTGCAAAAATTATTGAATATGTAGATATGTTTATATTAATAATATAGAAATACAGTCTGACACTGCCATGTTATGGGAGGTGTATGAAAGCACTGGATGTTAGTAAAAAAAGTTGCATTAAAATATTACTGGTTATGTGAAGACATTCAAAGATATACATGTTTCCGTAAAGTAGTTATGACTATCAGTTACATTTTCATGGATGGCATTAATTTCATAAAAGATGTGTGACTTACAGTTGAACAAATGGAGTCATCTTATGCAAAACATTAAGACACACAATGTCGCCACCGATACTTGCCATCTAGCAAGGATTTGTAGATGAATATGGTCTTGAAATATTGTGAAACTATTATATGTATAATTTGCATAGATTTCACAATATCACAAAGCATCAGCACATTACCCCCTTTTGTCATATATTACTGGAAAGCTCTCAAACAGATGAACAGTTCTTCCACTGACATCTGGGATCTATCTTGCCTACTTACAGAGTTATAACAATTGTTTGACCATAACGCTTGTACTTTTTGGCATATAAATATTTATATTTTTTCTTTCTTATATCTGCAATAGAAAGTCAACATATGAAGACAAACATTTGATGATGACATCAGTGTATAGCCCACTGTCTACTAAACTGCTTTCATATTTTACATTTTTTGTAATTCCTAGCATTTATCGGATATTTCACATATTATGAACTGTGATTTCTGTAGATGATTTTGGAGAAAAACACTCAGGAAACCAAATTGTTTTCTGGTTAAGAAGACCTCAGAAAGCAAGGGGGTCAGTTAGCCTCCAGCTGTTCAGACTGAATGAGTTAAGAAGCGTAAACATCACCATGTTTTTAAATGGATTCTGGTACAGCAGTCATGACCATGGTAACTACTGATCATGCCCCATAACAGAACCCAGGACAGCTGCCCCTTCGTGCTTCATTAGTAATTGCTCAGTATGATATAATATGACAAATATTTAGTTAGATATAGTGTACCTTACTGAGCTGCTTGTCACTGCTGTGCTGTGGGCTGCTGTCATTTATGGGGATGATTCATAAAAAAAATCCACACTCTGTGGCCATGCCTATAGAGGGCAGTGGGGAGACCTGGTATTATGTAAGCTCTCACTGTCAGGAGCTTTGCTAACATCACTGTGTGGATGCAGGACAGTTAGGATGCAGTAGCAGGGTTGACTGTAAGTTAAGGAACTCTGTCAACAAGGGGGGATATGTATACATGGTAATGGCATTGTGCTATGCTGCTCAGCTATGTCCACTGAGCAACATATTAGCTGTGAACGGGGATCACAGCACTACCAGCCACGGCACCATTAGACTGCACATGCTTGGGCTCCTATGGGTTACCAATGGGACTAGTGTTCTGCAGTACTTCCTTTTATGAATGACTTGCATTCAGAGAGAAGGATGATTTGAAAAGGTGCTGCATTTATGGAACTGAGTGCCTGTATGTTGGGGTAAGATAGCATACAATGTTTTACCCTGTTCTATTATTACTTTTATGAATATCAGCAGATTTTAGTACAGCAATCTCTTGCATACCAGGTCTGCCCTATAATGCACAATGTACATTATTTAATGCCTTTAAACTTTTATTTTTACAGCACACAAGAAATGAAAGTCATAATTGCCTCTCTATTGCAACCACTCACTTCAAATACTCAAGATAACCTTTATGGAAACAATCTTGTTCGAAAGGATGAATTCATTATTCATTTCAGAAAGTATTTTATTACTCCTGTACAATTATTTAGAACCCTGTCAAAGACATAGCTACTTGGCAATGCACCTTCATCTTTTCACTTCCTTTTTTATCCAGTCTTCTGTAATCAGAAAACTAATCTTTTGCTATACTATTCACACTGCCTCTGTTGACACGGCCAAAGTATTTGACCCCACTTGAGCATTATTGATAAACTCAAGAGGTTAGGTATAAACCCTTATGTCACTTGATGGATAATCATCTGGCTCACAGACAGGTCTCAGGAAGTTAGAACTGTAGAGTCCACCTCCACAAAGAGGCCAGTCATAACTGGAGTCCCTCAGAGATCATTCTTAGGACCACTCTTTTTTGTCATTTATGTCTGAAGTCAAAGCCAATATCAAGGTCCTCTGGCTGACAAATTTTCAGATGACTGCAAATTAGGAGCTGCCATAGAATTCCCCACAGACACTAATATTCTCCAGGAAGGGCTGACACAGACAAATAACTTGTGTTAGAGCCATGGACTAAAACTTAATGCCAAGAAATGCATAATAGAATCTTTTTTGAAGTCATCCATCCCTGGCAACTATCATATTGACAACACACCCCTAAGAGCTGACCCAGTAGTCAGGGACTTGGGGGTACACATAGACAGCAGTGTAGTCTTTGACCATCACATGTCTACAGTAGTGAGGAAATCATTCTATGTTGTGCAACTTATAAACAAATGTATAGGATATAGGTCCAAGGAAGTCACTGTTCCACTTTATTCGGAACTCATCAAACCTATCATTGAGTACAATGCCCCTTTTGGATGAGGTGCATCAAAAAATTGGAATGGTCACAGAGGTTGCTCATTAAAAGAATACAGGACATAAGTAACATCCTATGTAGACCACCACAACTCCCTAGCCCTGTATTCTGTCTCCTAAAAGCTATTGAGGGGAGATCTATGTCTGGCATGCAAGGCATTGTCAGACCTCACTCTGATGGACCTCCTGCATATTCACTAAACAACCAGCACCAAAATTACTCATTTTAAAGACTTAATCCTTGTCTGTGATATAAACAGGACCTGCTGGAGAGACTTGTATGTTTCCCAGAGACTACCCCTTCTCTGTAAGAGGTTTCCCATCCATGTGAAGTAGAGTTCCTCCTAAACCCAATTCAAGTGTAACTTGGACAACTGGATGGGGAACAGGAAATTCATTCCTGGTTTGTCACCTATGTCTCTAATGGACACAGGCAGCCTGTAAATATTTCATCTCTCAAGCTCCTGCTTACACATATCAAGGGTACCAGAGCTTGACAGAGATTTAGGATGCATGGCTAGGCTTAAAAAGGCCCTAGTGGTCATTAGCCTAGTACACACCTATGAACCTATAAGGCCTTATCTAATTGCTACACGTTTTGCCCTTATATAATTTCCTGTAGTCATTTCTACACAACGCAGGTTTTCCCCTAGTATTGATTAAACATGCTCTTGTCTTTTTCTTTTATGAGCCAATGATACCATTCTTGCCTGTTTTTCTTACCTGCTCATTTTTTTGTTAAGACTTACATTCTTTACTTGCTTATGTTTACATCATTCTTTGAGTTCCGGGATACAAGTTTAAATTTTCACTAGGTGCTGACATTTTGTCTGTTCAAGGGGATCTCATTGCATTATAAGTTCTGCTTTCTCTGCACTCCATCTTTTTTTCTTCCTTCTGCTTGATAATCATCAATCGCTGCCATTCATCAGTCCTCCATCACCCATTGGGTGAGAGCTGTTTGTGAAGCCATCATGCACACAGCTATTGGAGTTTTTCTCTTATCAAGACAAACCCTGTCCCCTGGTGTCAGATGTGGGCACTCATCTCATTGCAGGGGCATTCTACACTCACCCCATGATGTGTATGTGCTCTGACACACACATGACCCTGAGATCTACTATCTATGGCATGCGATCCCTCCACCTGCATGCTCTGGATTTCTGGCCATTGTGAATGTGCAAGTCTCTGCTTGCAAGGAATCAACTAGCCAAATGGAATGACCATCTCTCTTCATCCAGGATGTTGAAGCTGGCATAATCTGCTCATTGGCATCTTGCCCCACCTGGCTCTTTCAGTTTTCAAGCTGCTAATTAATCGTGGGTTGTCTAGATCGTATTTAAGACTTTATCCCTCTATGCCACACAGGCAGGGTTTCCTGAGCACCAACTTTCTCCTAATACCTCCTCTAGTTTTCAAATAACTGTAATATATTCTTCTACTTACAATGTCAGTGCCATGACAAAGAGGGATAAAACCCTACCTATGACCCAAGCTATTTGAGTTTTACAACATTTTGGGGATCTGAGATGATGCTAAGGGATGATGGGAGTGCCTCTCCTGGGGGGTGGTGCATATGCATAGGCACAGAACATGACAGGAGCTTTCCAGCAGAAGCTGAGGAGCCAATTGCAGAGTACTGCTCGAAGGTTGGGTGGGTTAACTTGTCAATGTTAGCTCGTCACAGAAGTGATGAGTGGATCGGCAATGCATGAGCCACACTTTGCACATCACTAACACGGTGTTACATGCATGCACGGGTGGGAACTGGAAGGATAAAGGACCCCCCTATGGCAGCAATATGACCCAGTCCTGGTACATCTTGATCATCACATTGGCCCCAACTCTAATTGGAGTAGTCTCTGGGAGGCTAGAAAAGGTAGGCGGACCCAAACATCAAGGAAATGCACTGGTGTTTTCTGAGGATCAACTGTGCGGGAGAAGAATATGCACACACACATACACAAAAAGTGTATGTAAACATTTGTTTCATTTGTTTCATTTCCCTTATATATATATCTTATTCAGTTTTCTGTGAAGAGTTTTTTTTTATTCCTTAAACTTTTTAGGTATATATTCTTGAATGGTACATTTCTTTTATACTTGCAGATGGGTTGTTACATCATTTAGGATTATTCATTATTACCCTGGATATTCTTTTAGTGCTATTACAGAAGATGATTTGTAGCCTTGTGGGCATCATTATTAGAACCTCCAATTATAAAGTTATATAAATGCTTTCAAAGGCATGCTCTCAAAAAAAATTACTCTGGTCTTATTAATGTCTCTGTCCTCAATAACATAATGATTTAAAATCAGTTCTCTTATTGTGTCTAAGAAAACTTTTTAGCTATTCAGTATGTTAGAAATGAGCACTGTATGGCTTGCATTATTTTTAATTGAATGGTCTCGTGTTCTAGTTTTTCATGTTCCCCATACGATGAAGGAAATTCCAGATTTTTTTGTATATGAAAACAACTTCAGCGCCACTACCACCACAATTTCCTTCAGTAATAAATAAGCTGAACTTAAATTTGTTTACTCAGTGTATTTGTCTTTTTATTTCTCCCACATATATGACATAATGTTGATGTATGTTATGTATTGCTCTATTTCATTAATAATGTCTTACAATGTATTTTATGTGCTTCTAACAATAAGGTATGCTGAAATGATCTCCAGGTCCTGATCTCCCTTTTGCATTACCTTCCACGGGCTGTTCTGGAATCTAGCTATTACATTTCTCATGTCTTCCTAATGCATTTGTAAACCATTTTCTCTTAACAGTTTTGTTCTCATAAAGCTGTCCCACTGATTAATTATTGTCTGTACTATATTTTATTAGTCACCAATTTACTCCTCTATGGTTAGAACCAATTCATCTCCTCTTAGCTAACATTAATGAGATGATTATGGTGTCTGTTATTCTAAAAGTGTATTAGTTCTGGTTTAAGCACTTGGGCTTCAGGCCAGTTATTTTACATTAATAAGGTTTGTGGTCTGCACTCTTGTGGGAGGAGAGGCTAGATTCTGCCCTTCTGAGCTGGGAATTTCTGGTTAAAGGCTTATTGTGCTTGCTTATTTGAACTGTTTCTTTCTGAAATTGGTTGCCTTGTTTGCTGTAGCATAGACTAGATTCAGGCCTGCTGAACCTAGCTTTGTTTGTACAACTTGAGCACTGATCCAGGCCATCTTTTTGGAGAAGGTTCTCCTGCACCCTAGTGGCAGGAGTGTGCAGTTAGAACTTGTCTGATTGAAGACTGCTGGAACAGGGCTCAGTTTTGGGCTTTTTACTGGTTAATTGGGTAATTTGTTTAAATCAGTTTCCTTGTTTTCTATTGTTATATATAAAAAAAAAATGCACTTTATTCATCTGTTTTACTGTATTTGTGCTTCATCTTACTTTATTACTTTATTTTGCTTTTGCTGCCCGTTCTTAAAAGTACTTAATTGCATTTATTCTGCTGCATTTATTACTGTTTGTTAGTAACTAATTAAATTGTAACTGTTATTCTAAGCCTTTGGTTTACGCACTTGGGCTTCAGACCAGTTGTTTTACATTAAGAAGGTTTGTGGTCTGCACTGTTGTGGCAGGACAGGTAGCTTACATCCTTCTAAATTGGGAGTTGCTGATTGAAGGCTTAGTGTCTGTTATTCTAAAGTGTATTAGTTCTGGTTTAAGCACTTGGGCTTTGGGACAGTTATTTTACATTAAGAAGGTTTGGTCTGCACTCTTGTGGGAGGAGAGGGTAGATTCTGCCCTTCTGAATTGGGAGTTTCTGGTTAAAGGCTTATTGTGCCTCCTTATTTGAACTGCTTCTTTCTGAAATTGGTACATCTTGTTTGCTGTAGCATAGACTAGATTCAGACCTGCTGATTCTAGCTTTGTTTGTATAACTTGAGCATTAATCCAGGCCATCTTTTTTGGAGAAGGTTCCCCTGTACCCTAGTGGCAGGAGTGTGCAGTTACAACTTGTCTGATCGAAGAGTGCTGGAACAGGGCTCAGTTTTTAGCTTTTATTGGTTAATTGGTTAATTTGTTTAAATCAGTTTGCTCATTTGCTACTGTTATATATATATATATATATATATATATATATATATATATATATATATATATATATATATATATATATATATATATATATATATATATATATATATATATATATATATATATGTATACACACTTTATGCATCGCCACTTAGGGTTAAACTATTCCCGGTGCCATAAAGTCTGCTCTTCAAATATTCCCTTAGAACTAGTCAGTTTTTAGTTTTAGCACTCAAACCTGTTTCTTTGAGCTCAGCACTTGTTCAGAACTCATTGTAAGCACTAAATAAGCTACTAATTACTACAGCAATCAACTTTCCTCACCTATCTAGAGGAAAACAGTTTTTAGTACTTAATAAATAGCACCTATCCAGGCATGTCTAAGGGTCAGCTCCCGGTGTTTTCTCCTGTCTACCTGATGAATCTGGGCATCTTGGGGCAATACAGCAATTGCCTCATGTACACAGACAACCCTCTCCTCCTACCACCTAACACTACAACCTGTGAGAGATGCACTTACATAGCCAAACTGGAAGCAAAGCTCTCTTCACACAAGACTGGACTAGACAGTCAGGAGGAGAAGGTAAACACTTGCACCACACCACACTCATCACATAGTCCCTCAAAACCTACACCACCAAAACACACATATGGAAACACAAAACACACAGCTACATTCACAGAGGCTCTCAATAAAAACCTGCCCAAGCAACAGAGCCCTCCAAAGCAGAAACCCAAGCAACCTCCACCCCCAACACAACCGAAATAACACATAGCCCACAAACTCAACCACAGCCCATAAGGCATAACAATGTACCCACTACTCTAGTCATAGGTGACTCCATAGTCAGGCACACTGATGTTTCACTTACCAGGCTAAACAAGGAGAAAGTTACTGTCAGCTGCCTGTCAAGTGCCAGGATCCGCCACATAATGCATGCACTCAGGTCACTCCACAACAAGTACAAATATGAATCTATCATTGTCCATGTTGGTGTGAATGACCTGAGATGTACCTTCCTGGACTACATGAAAAAATACATGGAGGAGCTCTCCGATCTTGTAGCTAAGGCAGGTATGACCCTAGCCCTGAGTAGCATCCTGCCATCACCCAGAATGATACCACAGTACAAGGACAAAATGATTGACTTCAACAATTGTCTAAGCTTCTGGTGTCATTCTAAGGGGATGCAGTATCTATCTGCCTGGGATGACATGATCGACAGACCACAATGCTTTGCCAGAGATGGCCTGCACCTGTTGCCCTTGGGATTTTGGATACTGGCTAAGACTCTTGCCACCCCTATAGTGCCATTTTTAGGCAAGGTTCAAATGACAAATTCACCACCATAACAGGTACAAGCAAGCAAAACCTGAGGGTATTGCTACTCAATGCTAGAAGTCCAAACCTCAAAATGCACTCACTCGAAGCACTCCTTAAAATGGAGAACATTGACATCTGTGCAGTGTCAGAGACCTGGTTCAAGGCTCCAGAAAGCACCCCTACATTACCAGGCTATAATTCATACCACACCTTTTGGCCACCTAACCTGGACCAAAACACTAAAGGTGGAGGTGTGCCCATATTCATTAATGATATCCACACCTCCAGGCTAGTTGCTCAGCATAATACATCCAAGATTATCCAAGTGCAACTAACTCTGGGCAAGACCGCAATCCAAATTGTAGCTTGCTACAGATCCCCCACCATGCCCCAGTATTCCCACTCCTCATTTCTTGATACACTGGAAAATATTAGGGTACAACCCAACACCCTAATAATGGGTGATTTCAACTACCCCACCATTAACTGGGAAAACTACTCATGTTCCAACTCTTTTGTTCAACGTTTTCTGGACTTCATAAATTCCAACACCTTGGATCAACTTATCCACACCCCCACCAGGGGCAGCAATATCCTAGACCTGGTCATTACCAACATGGGTGTCCGGTGTTCCACACCAAAGATCAATTCCTCGTTCATCAGATCCAACTACAAGCTAATCACCCTAGACATTCACATCCTGCCCCCACCCCCCACTAGGGAAATTACCGTAAAAAATGTCTCCAAAGCCAACTTCATGCTTCTTAAGACAGAAGTGGCAAACTTCATGACACCCATGCAGATGGACAATAGAGGTACAACTGCTGAATGCTACAGAAATGCACTTTATAAGCACTTACACGAGTGCATGGATTGTGCTATCCTTAACAGAACCAAGATGCTATTCTCCAAAAAAATGAAACCAATTTGGTGGTCCCCTGCCATAAACAAACTCTACAACAGAAGAAAGAAACTGTTGAAAAAAAAAGTGAAATCCCATGATTGGAGGAACTCCCTGGTCAGCCTCAGTAAGAAGCTGAGATCTCTCATAAAATCCTCCAAAGCTAGTTACGAAAACAAAATCGCCACTGATTCTAAAGACAACCACAAAGCATTCTATAGCTATGTCAAGCATCTCAATGGCAACACCCAGATCTGCTCTGAGTTACAGCACAATGGCACTAAATATACAGAACCAACTGATATTGCCAACATCCTGGCAGATAGGATCAGTGCTAACTTTACCCCCCTCTCACCCCCTAAAGGACCCATCTCTATACCAGAAGAATGCAAAGTTCCTGTAATCATGGCTGCACATGTAAAAACCACACTCTCCAAAGCCAAGAACACAGCATCCATGGGACCTGACAACATCCCAGACTACGTTCTACATGAACTATAGAATGAACTGGCACCCCACCAAAGTACCATGTTCAGTCATAGCCTCACCTCAGGCTTTGTGCCCATTGAATGGTGCACAGTGACAGTTATCCCACTCCACAAAGGGGGAGGCACCACGGACCCTGGGAACTATGGCCTCATTAGCCTGACAAGCCTGGTCTGCAAAGCCATGGAACGTATCATCATGGAACTTATAAACAAAGACATTGGTAATCTCCAAACTCTGGACCCTACCCAGTTCGAGTTTGTAAAAGGCAGATCATGTCTCCTAAACCTGATAGACTTCTTTGAAGCAGTCATCAAAGACGTAGATGAGGGTAAGGTGGTTCGCACAGCCTATCTAGATCTTGCCAAGGCTTTTGACACCACCCCCACTCTGGAATTATAGATAAACTCACTAAACTAGGTATAAATCCCTGTGTCACAAGATGGGTTGCCAAGTGGCTCACTGACAGACCCACACTGTGAAAGTAGCAGACTCCAAATCCGACTTAAGACCAGTGACAAGTGGAGTACCACAGGGTTCAGTCCTGGGTCCTCTCCTGTTTGGTATCTACTTCTCTGAAGTACAGGCTAACACAGAAAGTCTTTGGCTAACAAAGTTCGCAGATGACTGCAAACCTGGAGCCATAATCGAAACTCCTAACGATGTGGACATCCTACAAAAGTGCCTTACTGAGACAGATGCCTGGTGTCAAAGTGATGGCCTCAAGCTCAATGCCAAAAAGTGCACTGTCATCCCATTTGGTAAAAACTCTGTACCCATGAACTGCCACATAGGCAGTAGTCTACTTAACACTGAAAGTCTGATAAGAGACCTTTGCACACAGGTGGACAGTAGTCTCTCCTTTGATAATCACATCGCCACAGTAGTCAAGAAATCCTTCTATGTGATACACCTCATCACAAAAGGTTTCTCATCCAGGAAAAAAGAGGTCATTGTTCCCCTCTACTCGTCACTCATTAGACCCATTATAGAGCACAATGCCCCTTTTGGTATGTACCTCACAAGACATCTACAACAACTGGAAAGGCCGCAGAAATACCTCACAAAGATTATTACCAGCCTCAAACAGATGCCCTATGCAGACCATCCCAAAAAACTCCAGCTTTACTCCAACACATATCGACTACTCAGAGGTGATCTTTGCCTAACATACAAAGCTATGTCAAACCCAGAGCTGTTGGACATGCTCCACTTAAAGAAATCCCAATCCCTCCGTGCTACATGCTCTAGGGACCTTAACCCGGTCACCACAATAAACAGAACATGCTCGATGGATAGATTCCTGTCCCAGAAACTCCCCATACTCTGGAACAAACTACCTATCTATATCAAACAAAGCTCCTCATTAGCACTCTTCAAGAAAAATCTTGATAATTGGATGGGAAATAGGAAATTCACCCCAGGGATCACTTCTGTGGCTCTGCTCGACAGTGGCACAGGAAAATAATTTTCTTGGATGGCAAAAGACAGGGTACCTTTTTGGCTAGGCTTATATAGGCACTAGGGCCAATAGCCTAGTACCTACCTATGAACCTATGAACCTATATGTCCTTCCATTAGATTAGCACCTGTCTGACTACCACCAATGTCTTTGTGGCAATTTTTCTCCATTTTATTCTTCCCAGCATGCAGGTTAATGTTCCCTCGATGCCTTGATTGACAGCTGCCATCCTATATAATCAGCACAGTTTTATTTGACTTAGACTTGGAAGGTAGGTTAACATAATGAACCTTCCCTATAGTAGTAACTGTTCCAAATATTAAGTATTTAACCAGCTTCAGAAATTATTGTTTTGATATCTTCTTTATATTGCACAAAATAGTGCAATCTGGCTATAAAGCTTTCCTTTTTAGCCCACGTTTTTATTCATTGTTCCATTTCTTTCTTTCTTTCTTTCTTACTTTACCTCTCTCTTTGTCCTTCAAAATGCTATCAACCACTGAAACGTTTCCAGTAATCAATTCCACGGTCTTTTAAGTTAATATAGTTTTACTGAAAGGTAGATCATCACTGATAACATTTTTATTTCTGCCTACACCTTGAGAAGAACAGGATCATCACTCTTTCTTCCTTGCTGTCTTCTTTTTTCATCTTCTAAAATTTCTCCCAAACTTTCTTATTTCTCTTCTTTTATAAAATTTATTTTAGAGAATGGGTAAGGGATAAGGGAAGTTATTTACTTATTTATTTATTAGATTAAATGGATAAATTAAGTGATCAGAGACCATTATTAGCCATGACTTCAGCCAGTGCAAAATAATACAGTGGCATTACATAAATTATTCCTTACAACGAGTATTGCACAATGATGTAAATAGCACATCACACATGAAATAGCATAACTATAATAATTTGCACAGTGCAATGCATAAATACAGATAACATAATCCTGGAGTCCAACTGTAAAATATACAAACAAAAACAGGTAAAAATCAAACATTAATAGGTAAGGTCTAAGATTCTTATTGGGAAACGTGAAAACGTTTTTAGTAATTATTTATTGGAAGTGAAGGGTGACCAGTCGTAATCCCTGCACAGATTTCCATTGAAGGAGAGGGAAAGGATATTGCAATGCTTAGATTTCAAGTAGCAATACTTTCCCGGTGTTTTGAGACAATGTGAGGTAGAAGGTAAAGTTATCTAGATTTTGTGATTTAAATGAGTATGACTTCAGATTAATATGGCATTTATATTTTTGGCAAGTGGACAAAAACAAACTAAGCAAGGTGAAATCATGCTGTTAAAAAGGATAGCCACATCAATGACTGGGAGCCACTTCGCATTTTATAATACATACAGTGATGTATCCTTAGGATTCATGTTGAAATTTCAGGGATTGTGATCCTGGAATAGCAGAACTAAAAGTGTGAATGTGATGGAGCAGATACTAAGTCCAAGATTAGAGTAGTTACAAGTGTTCACCCTGTTCTGAGTCACAGCAGTCCTGGAATCAGTGCATATAACTAGCAGTAGTATGGCAGGATGAATCCTCTTCTTTAAAGATCTTCACATCTAGCTTTAGAAAAAGTTGTTTTTTGTTGTAGCTGCTCTTTGTATTTTGAATTGTTGAAACTTGCAAGACTATTATTTATTTATTATTTAACATTTGTTGACTGGAAAAGTCTGACTAGGCTAGAGCCTATTTTCAGTGGAGGCCCAGGGAGAAACACTCCAGACACACGTCTTTGGAATGTGGAAGGAAACCGGAGTACCTAGAGGAAACCCACATCAACATAGGGAGGACATGCAGATTCTGCACAGAAGGCACCCCAGTCAAGAATTGAACCAGAGAACCTCTTGTTGTAAGGTGACAACATTAACCGCTGCACCACTGGGCCACCATATAGGTGTGTAGGGAACCATCCATTATTTCAGAAAGCAACATACCAACACATTTTGTTCAGAGTGATCTAGTGTAGGAATGGGCTGCAAAAAGAACCTAAGACAATTTTTGTAAAGCATATGTGAGCTTAGCATAACAGTTAAGACACTCTTGCCTACTGACTTCCTATGAGCAGTAGAGAGAAGTCTGTAAGCTTATAGGTCAGCTTAATGAGAAAGAGCTTTATTAACATTTAGTACCATATGTTATAGGAAGGCATGGAGTTTAACCAAACTTCCAAGTACTTATGGATAGTAACTTGAACAGCTGATCAGCTTAAAGGATTTACTAGGGTTAGTGGAATGATATGGAGGAGCCCCTGGTAGGTCCTAATGGACACTGCATCATAATTTAGTGAAATGTATTAGAAATTATATGGCTTATTCTGCACAGTTTAGTACTAGGCTTTTATAAATTAATTTTGTAGGCCCGTATATACTTATTTGCCATCTTTTCCTTATTTGAGTACAACCAAATAACTATCATGCATTATTACAGTCATTCCACTGATATCAAGTATAAGATCATAGAGTATATAAGACCAGAGACAATAAGAAGCTTAGACAGACTTTGAAGGCTCTCACATACAAGTAATTAATAGACAATGTAAGATGGCCAATGGTAAAGTGATCTGTCATGTCTGAATCTTTTTAAGATCTCCTATTTAGGCTTTTAGCATAACAAAGAATACTTGTAAAAAGAATACCCATAAACAATCCAAAACACTGTATTCTCAAGACAAAGAAATTGGAAATATAATATATACAGAAATCAACTATCGCCAAGGTTCACACTGCCAGTTGGCTAGCCCTGCAGAAATGCTGAATTAGTGTAAAAACTAAAAAATTCATGAGAGTGTTGAAGGGAGTAGAAACTTTAACAAATAAATACATTTGCATCCTCCTATGGGAGGGGTTCAACCTCCTGCACTATAAGAACTCTGCATATACTACTAATTCTATGACTCCAGAATATTTCACACACAATATCACATTTGTTTTAAATCCATATAGCAAGAATGGAAAACTATATTTAAAATCTGGGGTATAGAGCCACAGCTAATTACAGAAGAAGATCTCAGTAGAAGGATAGTGTTCAAATATCCTCAGAGCTTTTTTTTTTGCCACCTAACAGTGCTCCTTTGTTGGGCCCCCATTGAACTGTTGGATGGCTAGTGATCCCTTAAGGCTGGGCAAATAAGCCCCTGTTGGGGAGAAACCTTCCACTAAATCCAGTTATTTGAGGAAAATGTGTTTTTTTCAGATGGAAGAGTTGTATTTTGCTATAAAACTATGAAAATATGTCATTGCATTTCTAAGGGAGTTTACATGTAAATACCTATATACACTTTTTGTGTAAAAAGTTCTATTTTCTGACAGAATTTTTCTTCAGGTGATGTGTATTGTTTATCTGTGTATCTGCGGCAGGATACTGTGCTTGTGTGGGGCTATCAGTGGCTTACTTATCTCAGTAACAGCTGTTCTCAACCTTAACTTTTGCAGACTTATTCAGGTTCCACTATCCTATTATGAGGTCTCATTCTAGCTTACTCATGGAATGGCTGTTGGTGTCCACAGTTCCACCCTCCCTGTCTGCAAAAAGAGAAGAAGTTATTAGGGAGTCTTTAGGTGTCAGGCTGTCTGCTGTTTTGCCTCAGCCACTGGTGTGCGACTCTGCTGTGGCTGCTTGTTGTTCCACAGACTGATCATCTTATCCCCCCGTCCTGTTGGTGTTGTGCCTACAGCTACCAAAGATCAGGGTATAACCACATCCTCTGCAGCTGTAGAAATGTCCTTGGCAAGCAAGGGAAAAACACTCTTGCTGATCTTAAGGGAAATGGCAAGTGAAGGATCATTATCTCAGCCAGGATGGGGTACTGAAACCTGAAGCAGTATGCTTACTAAGGTACGGTCATTTTCCATGGAGTTTTCTGGGAAAAGGAATGTAGTGAGAAAACCTTCCGGTCTCCTGTTTCCATCTCTATGGACAGGAAAGATTTACTGGGATTTGCTAAGGAACACATTGATGCTTTTCCTTTGCCTTCTACGTCTTCAAGCAGGAAAAGGAAAACCATTCTCTTTCATTCTGACTGATTTTCAGTGTTTAAAAGAGCAAGCATTGTAGGGGGATGGTTGTACCTTAGGGAATTCTTGTCAACCTGTACCTTATGATTCTGAAAAAAAGTATGGCATCAGATTTTCCTTTTGAAGATTTATCTTTTTTCTGAGACTTTATCTAAGATGAAAGAGTTTTTTCTATGAGAGCAGAATGGAATTCCTATTCCACAGAAAATGTATTATGATTTATTACAGTTGGATATGCCTAAATCTGTGGTTGTTCATCCTATTATGCCTGCTTTAGATAATGATTTTTCAATGTTTATAGTTTGCCTAATAGTCATCCTCCTACTACTAGTTAGTCTGATAGGTTATACATGATACTTTAGACTCATAAGTATTTGTTTTCCAACTCCATAGCAGATGCAGCATTAGTGTTGCTATCTAAAAGTGCTTCTGCTAAACATTTTTACTGGTGCTAACTGCACCCTCTGACATGGATAGGAAAGCTTTTGTCAAGTTAGAAAGAAAGTGTATTCTTCTGCTACTTTAAATTTCAGGATTTTAAAATGTCGCACTCATATGTCAAAGGATTTACTTTTATTTTTTAAGGGCATAAAAAAGTTAATTGTTAAACTTCCATTTCTGGGTTGCAGTTTATTTCAATGTCTCACTAAAATCTGCTTCTCCTGTTACTAAGCTTGTTTTAAAGTGTGCTTAATGATGCTGTGCATTATGCCTTCAGAGGTGCTACTTATGGGTCTGTAATGAGAATAGTGACAGCTTCATTCTCAAAACCTTCCTGAAGATGTTAAAATTGAAATATCAAATTCTTCCTTAGTCATGGAAGTTCTCTTTGGTCTTTCTACTGCTGAGGTGCTCAAAAAGTGTGATGAAAGAGAAGGTTGATTCAACTGGTGACTAAAGTGTTTGAGCCCCTTTTTAAAGCAAATAAAAAGTCATTTTCTTCTCAGATTCCTTTTTCTAAAAGCAGTTTAAGCAGCAAGGAGCCATTAAACAAGAATTTAAAAAACAATGATAAAGATGCTCCAAAAAGAAAGGAAAGCCCTCTAAAGATCACGGAAGTAATTACAGCTAGCATAACTATTTTCCTTTTCAGCCCCCCTTCCTACCATAGCAACCTCTCCCTATCTCTGAAGCTTCATCTTCCCTTGTGGTAAAAGATTGTGGCAGACAAATGGGTATTAAATGTAATTCAGCAGGGGTACACTTGGCAATGGGAATCCCCCGTCCCATTCAAGGGGATTCTTCCTTGCCTTGTGAACCAGGTCTCCTTGTTTCCTCCTATTCTACATCAGATGCTTGTTAAGGGAGTAATAGAGCCAGTACCTCTGCCCCCACCCCCACCCCATCACTTGGCTAAAGGCTTTTATTCAAGGGCTTGTCTGGTGCCAAAGAAGAAAGGATCTAGGGAGCATGTACTGGATCTTTCCCCTCTAAATCTTTTTATCGATATTCAGATGATCAAACTGTTATCTCTTTGGTCCCTTTTACCTCTGCTCACTCCTCTACCTTTCATGGTAAAGCTAGATTTAAAGATTCCTATCATAACATTCGCATTGGCAAGCAGTTCAAGTGCTTGGCTTACATTATCAATTCTCTGTTTTGCCCTTTTGATTCTTCAGTGCACCGAGGATATTAACAAAGTATTTGGCCCCAGCCTTTGCTTATTGCAGACTTCAATGTATTCACATATTTCCATATTTGGATGGTTGTATTATCTTTATCTTTACAAATTTTTTTTTCAGCTGCCAAGAGTCATTATCAACTGTTACAAGTCTTCTACCCAGTCTACGTTTTCAAACCAACCTTCAGAAATCTTTTCTCATCTCTTCTCAGAAAAATTGTATTCATGGAATGTCTGTTAGATTCTGCTTTAGGAAGAGCCTTTCTTTCTCCAAACAAAGTAGAGATGCTTCAAGAGTTCTTCCTGAGTTTCTCCCATCAGAACTTATCTGGATGGGAATTTCTCAGAATTTTGGGATCCATGGCATTGATGAGTCTCGTGCTCCTTCTGGCCAGACTCCCTGTTTAATTAACCCAAATGGTTACGTTTTTTGCGTACATTAACAGTTAGAGTTCATACAATTTGTATTGTTTCAGTCTTTGATGTTAGCTAAAAGTGCTCCTTTCAGTACCCACAATGTACTCAAGAATGCCTCTGTTTGCAATTATTATAAGGTTATACATATTCATAAGATATATAAATATGAATGGAAATTATTTTAATTAGACCTATTTCTCCTAGTCCATTGTTACTCCAGACCCCACATGAGGAAAATCTAATTGTATCAGATCAGTCTAGATTCACAGCATCTAAACCCTTTATCTTTTCAGATCCCAGTTTTGGGATTTGTAGTGATGGTGATTCTTGGGTAGGTAGACCAGTTCTCATACTCCAGGCCTCCTATTCTTCCTTTCAAACATCCTGCCCCCTGAGTCTGTTCCTACAAACATCCTACCCCCTGAGTCTGTTCCTACAGATACATCAGACCTGGAGTGGTGACTGGTTTTCAAAGGGGAAAATGTGTAAACTCTGGAAACTTTTAGTCAGAAAGACAGAAGCACATAAATGTGAAAGATATGCCAGCTGTGATCAATGCTTTGAAAGCTTTAAATCGTCTCTTTCTCCCAGGATCCCTGCATGTTTACACAAACAATCAAGGAGGGAAAGGCAGTCCATACAGCCTACCTGTATCTCACCCGACATCTGCAGCAAACCTAATACCACACAATACCACAGTGATATGGTACATAAACAAGGGGGGTACTAGATCTTACTATCTTTGTAGACTTGCTGTGAAAGTCTGTGAGGTAGCTCAGTTTGACTCTTCAAGCTTCATACATTCCATCAGAGCAAAACTTGAATGTTGACAAGCTCTGAAGGATAGGGACAGACCATAACAAACGGAAAATTCATCCTAGAGTCTTCCAAGCATTCATCCAACTGTGGGGAACAGCTCTTTACGGAACAGACATCTGAAGAAATTCTGCTCAAGAACACCTTGCAAACAAGTTTGGAAGACAGATGCCGTCTCATTCCCATGGGTGGAAATGTTCCTATATGTTTTTACACCCTTTCCACTGATATCCAGGGCTCTTCTAAAGATCCAGAAGGACCCCCCAAAAATTGTGATGGTGACTTCCTTTTGGACCAGACAACAATTGTTCTCCCTTCTTTTCAATCTAGCCCAGGGCAATTACCACAGGCTTCCTACAGAATGGAACTACTCACATAAGACGTGGGTTGTTTGATACACCCTGACTTAAAAATTCTTCAAATAACTGCCTAGATGATAGAATTTTGATACCTTTTAGGCATGTTTTTCTTTCCTGGGGATGTACAGCAGGTACTAAAGGAGGCAAAAAAATAAACTGCTACTAGGAAATCATATACGTGCAAATGGAAGTGATTTTCTAGTTGGTGCCAGAATAAAGACCAGGACCCTTTTCAGGCCTGGCTGCCTCTAGTTCTTTATTATTTTTGTAAGTTATTGTCCTCTGATTATTCTTATTCCTCTATCAAGGTGCATTTATTGGAAATTTCCGCTTGTCTGCCCTTTAATCCCACTTTTTCTAACCATTCTCAAGTTAAACAATTTTGTAAAGGGGTTTTGCATAGCCACCCATCTAGGAAACATGTGGCTTCTCCTTAGGATCTTAACTGTGCTTAAAAAGTGTACCTTTTTCTATTTGAACTAGCTTATCTGGCTGAATTGAAGTTCTTAACATGGAAGTCTGTTTTCACTCATTGCTCTGACGATTGCTAGCAGAGTATTTGCATTGCAAGTACAATGAGTAAAATCTACCCATTTTCACAAATGTAGGGTTTCTTTTATGCCTAAGAACAAGGGAAAAAAGATCCGTCATACTTTGGAGTTTTACAAGCAGCTCTGACACTACTTAGACAAAATGTAACCCTTCAGGGAAGCTGATCCTGCTTTTTGAATCTATCGGTCTTCTTTAAAGAGATAGCAGCAGCACATAATGAAGTGCATATTGTTTATATTGACCTCCCTAAGGCATTCTTCAGTATTCAGTGTAAATGACTGGTCAACAAATTAATAGCAAAAAATGTCAGTTCATATGTAATTCAACGGCTAAAGCAGTGGTTAAAATACCAGGGCACACTTCCCAATGGGGTTAAATGGGGTTACCCGGGGTATCTCACAGGGTTCAGTGCTAGGCATAGTTCTTTTAAACAGTTCGTCTCAGATATAAAGGTTAGAAATAGGAAATATCTAACAAAATATAGTGGTGACTGTAAACTGAGACCAACAATTATTTCAGTAAAGGATACAGAACTTCTACAAAATAGTCTACAAAAAAAGTTACTTGGTACAGCAAGAATGACCTCAACTTTTAATGTCAGCAAATATTATATCATAAATCTTCCCCCTGAATATATAATAATTCTGATTAAAAGACAAATGACAAGATCATAAAAATGACACTTTCATTAAAGACTTACAGTGACAGACAACTTAAACATCATCCAGTGCATTGCTACCAAAGTCAGGAAAATGTATACTGCAGACCATCTCATTTTAAATGTCATGGTTAGCCACACCAGGGAAATCACTGTAGCCTTTATACCTCATTAATATGGCACATTATTGTAAACACAACTGTATCTGTAGCCTTTAAACTAGCTACCTGAAATAACTCGAAAAGGCACAAGGATTACTTACTTAAATCTTTGGGTTGTAAAGCAAACTGTTCAGCATCACTACATAAACTATTATTATATATATATATTTTTAAGCTAGAAGTAATGTCTGCCTAGTCTAGCCCGCAATGACTGATCCAGCTCTATTTCAAACTCTGTGCTTGGGATTTGTCACTGGAGATGCTAGCAATACTCTTGACATTGTTTTATATTCTTACTCCAGCTATCTAATCAATAAAAAAGGGTCTGTTGCCATGGATATGAACTTTCCCACTGTCTCCATTACCATCTTGGTAGATATGGGCATCCTGAAGCAATGTAGAAATTGCCTCATGTTTACTGACAACCAGTTAATTCTCAAACAAACTGATATGGTATGTGAGAGATGTATTTACACAATGTCACTTGAGGCAAAGCTCTCACATAAAAGTACTCCTAATGTCAATAAGGTTGTCAGTAGTACACATGCTGCACCCATCACACACAATTCAAATCAGATGCATAGACCACATATGCTGAGGCACTTAAATGTAACCTTCTTAAACCACAAATACCTCCTAGATGAAGAACATGTAACAAATACCCTCAGCAGCCCCAAATGCACTCTTTCAAAATAACACCCACATCAACACATAGAGCCACATCTCATAGAGCCTCTACCTCTAAGCCCATAAGGCAAGCCACTACACAATCCAACCTTCTGGTCATTGCAGACTGCATTGTGAGCAAACTGATGTCCCTCTCACCAGGATGAGTAAGGTGAAAGTCGTGGTCAGTTGCCTATCAGGAGCTAGAATCCACCACATTAGACACGTACTCAGGTCACTGGACCACAAGTACCAATATAACTCAGTCATACTCCATGTGGGAGTAAATGGCCTGAGATGTACCTTCCTAGACTATATGAAGAGAGGCATTATAGAGATCTCAGAATATGTGTCTCAGGCTGGTACGAGCCTAGCATTGAGCAGCATTTTACCTTCTCCAAGGATGATACCACAATACGGGCAAAATACTTTAATAATTGGCTTAGTTTCTGATGTCATTCTAATGAGGTGCAATATTTGTCAGCTTGGAAGGAGATGGTCAACAGACCATGCTGCTTTGCCAGGAATGGATGGTCTGCACCTCTCCCTTTTAGGCTTTCGAATATTAGCTAAAACATTGTCTTTCCCCATAGTGCCTTTTTTAGGCAATGCCAGACTAAAAGTACTGCCAGCATAGCAAATCAAAAGTAAGATAATCTAAAGGTATTACTGCTCAATGCTAGTAGTCTAAACAAAAAACTCCACTCCCTAGAAGCTCTCTTCACCCTAGACAATGTTGATATCTGTGCGGTCACTGAGACATGCTTTAAAGCTGTGGAGAGAACACTAACAGTGCAAGGTTATAATGCCTTCCACACATTTAGACCAGCTACTACACAGACAGGGACTAAAGGGGAGGTGTCTTTGTTTACATCAAAAATTAATATAGCTCAAGTCTGGTCAAACAGCACAATGCGCTTTAGCTGCTCCATGTTCAAATCACTGTAGGCAAAATACAATATCACTTCTTGCCAGCTATAGGTCCCCCTCTATGACCCAGGAAACCCATACCATGTATTTAAACTTATTAGAAACACTAACCATCCAACCCAATACCATATTCATGGGTGACTTTAATTACCCCACTGTTAACTGGGAATCCTATATGACACCAAACGTGCAGGCACAGAGATTCCTGCATTTTGTAAACACAAACTCCCTGAACCAGATAGTCAATACACCAACCAGGGGTGCAGCCATACTGGATTTGGTCTTCACTAATATGGGAGAGTGCTGCACACCCCCTACTGTAATGCTTTTCCCGGTAAGGTCTGACCACAAAATGGTCTCCTTTGAAGTAAAAATAAAGCCTGTGCCCCCAGCTAAACCTGGAATATTCAGGAACTACTCTAAGGCTAACCTCCTGCTATTAAGTGATAACCTGGCAAAATTTTACGTCCCCCACCTATGCAGAACTGTTCACAGAAACCCTGTACAAGCAAGTTAATAGCTGCACAGAGGCAGCTGTACCTACCAGGAAGAAGTACAGAACTAATTCAAAAAACAAGCCACCCTGGTGGAATCACAAAATCAATAGGCTGTATAACAGAAGGAAGAAAATCATGGCAAAAATTAGGAGGCGCAGCACCCAGCAGGATAAAAGCACTCTCATCAAACTAAACAAACATCTCAGAGGATAAATAAAGTCTACCAAAGCCAAATTTGAGGTAAGTTTGGCCTCCCAGGCCAAGGACAACCACAAGGCATTCTTTAGCTATGTCTACAACCTCAAAGGCAATACGCAATTGTGTGCAGAGCACATCGTAAATGTATCCACCTATACTGAGCAGAAGATATAGCAAACCTACTGGCCATTAAATTCAGCTCCAACGTAACCCCTCTCTCTCCCTCAACCTTTCCTCAGGAAATACCATCTAATATAACTCCCCCTGCTATCACTAGGGAACATGTCCTTAATGCTTTCTCTAAGGACAAGAGCACTGCATCAATCAGGCCCTCTGGAACTGCTATTTAACTATAGCCTCCAAACAGGCTTTGTGCCGCATGAATGCAGAACAGCAACAGTCATCCGTCTGCACATAGGTGGGCCATCTACAAACCCTAGAAACTAGAGACCCATAAGTCTCAATAGTCTTATATGTAAAGACATATAAAGAATTATCATGGAAATGATCAATAGTGATATAGTAAACCTCCAGACACTGGACCCAACTCAGTTTGGTTTCGTCAAGGGCAGATCATGCCTACTCAAACTAGTGGACTTCTTTGAGAAGGTCACCAAAGCAATGATGAGGACAAAATGGTTCACACTGCCTACCTTGACCTTGCGAAGGCATTTGACACAATACCTCATTCAGGCATTGTTGACAAACTCAAAAGGTTAGGTACAAACTCATATTAGTAGGGAAGGGAGACTATTATTAAAAAAAGTATAAAAATTCATAAAGTGACAGTTACATTACACAACTCCTTCAGTCTTCCCATTATTAATAGGGAAGGAAAGGTAGTCAGTATGTGTGTGTGTGTGTGTGTGTGTGTGTGTGTGTGTGTGTGTGTGTGTGTGTGTGTGTGTGTACATGCTGTGTGCGCGTGTGTGTGTGTGTGTGCATGTGTGCTTATGTATGTAAATACACACACACACACACACAAATATATATATATATATATATATATATATATATATATATATATATATAGATATAGATATAATTCTACTAAAGTTTGTTGAAGTTTCAAAACTTGGAAGACTGTATGACTCAGACCATATGATCGAAGTTTTGAAACTTAAAACACAAAAAGTCAACAAAACACATTATACTTACCTTTTTCCAGTGGGACAAGCCCCTTTGCACCTCACACAACCTCTGTTTATACCAACTCCGAGATCACACTACAGTGAGGAAAATGACAAATCCTGAGTTCTTCGCTGTATGGTGATCTCAATGCAAAGTGTTCGAAGTTTCAAAACTTCGATCATACGGTCTCGGCCATATGATCTTTAAAGTTTTGAAATTTCATTAAACTGTAGTACATCTATATATATATATATATATATATATATATATATATATATATATATATATATATATATATATATGTATATACAGAGAGAGAGAGAGAGAGATCTGAGCTGCTAAGTGAATTCAGGTAGTGTGGGCCATATTCAGGGTTTTATACCTGTCTGCTTCCTAGAAGGCTTATGTTCTAATATCTAATATGGGTGTTTTACAGGTTAGTAGTATGCATATAGACAGAGATATTTGTGTATATGGTCAGTACAGACAAATGAGAAATTTATAAACCATTTCCGTTGAAAGCTTGTTAAAGCCGAGATGCTAGACGTGATATAAGTAATAGTGTGTGCATACTGACCTGTTGCTGTTTTTCTTTAAAATTTGTAAACTGATTTAAAGCTGGAATAAGAAGAGATACATCTGATATCCAGGGGTAGCTAGATGGGGTGAAATATTGTGCAAGAAAATTAAATCAATAAATAATAGACTCTACAAAGACCTGAAAGTGTAATGTGTGTAGTCATGCTGCCTTTCAGCAGCCTGTGTTTAGCTGTGTAACTGCACCCCGTTGCTCCATTATTAAACAAAACACACAGCTGTCTTATGCGCAGTAACATCGCATGATCACAGAAGTACAGATCAGTTTAAATGGACTAGTAGCCTACTGCACATTTTATAAGGATAATAAGTCACTTTGCATATGCAGTATATGAAAGTAATACCTTCTGTTGCATATTATCAGCTGGTAATAGCCTCTTCATTTATAACATAATTTACTTTGAAGTGTTTAGGCACAAATGTGCCTAATAATAATTTTATAATCTGCATGGATGGTGTAAATGTTGCACTATGATGAATGCACTGGTATTATTATACAGTCCAATTAGTACAGAAATTAATTATGCAATATAATTAATAATGTAACATGTTAAGTTTAAATATATTATTGATGTTAGCACATGCATCAGAAAGGGCTGCATTGTGCACTTTATAATAGAGCACATCCCTTATTTTGGACAAGTGGTTTATTTGTGCCTGTACACACAATTGACACACTGTATGTTTCTCTTTCATTGGGACGTTAGGTAGTGCACAGAAAGCATGCAATACATATATTATGTGCAGTGCAAGAGAACCATATAAGGCTTTGTATTGTATGCCTCTATACATATTTGTGTCTGTTTCCATCTTTCATATAGTCATCAGTTGTTGCACTGGCAACTAGCCAACTATAACTATGACTGCTCTGTAACAGTAAAGCTGACATTTGTTTTCCACAGAAGTGCTGTTATTGGAGTTTATCTTAAGATTTATATCTACTTTTTAACAAGTGCAATTTTTTTTGTAAAGTTGAAAGGTTGGTTTAAATAGCTTTTGCTGGTAAACAAATAAAACTTAGTGCACTGGTGCCTGTTGAGCAGACAATAATTTTAAATGATATCCCATCATGAAGGAAGAAAAGGAGACAGACAGGCATAGTATGTTGGAAATCTGGAAATTAAGTGCAGCCTTTACACTGTATGTATGTCAAACAACAACTCTAGAGACACAACTCTACCAAAATGAGGACAGGGTCTAGCAATAGCAATTTAATGATCAACTGAAAACACTCCTTCAGTGGCCATGTAACAAAATCCATCTGATGGAATAACTGTTAGGTTCAGCAATCTGAGTAGTGGGTATAAATGTTTGTATGGAGGGGCAAGAGGAGAAAACAAGGGAAACGTGATCGTTTTCACATAAAATACCCTAAGTTATGTAACCATACTTTTAGCACTAGAACAAATACACAAAAGACTACAAGGCAAAATACAGGAACAAAATTAGGTATTCCTTGTTTACTTGTTTGGAGAACTGATGTCTAAGCTGTTAGTCTACAGCTGGTAACAGAAGGACCCATGTGATACTTTGAAGTCTTGTAAAACATTGGTAGACTTACTGCAGACTGTGTGCAAGGACTCGATCACACAAGTTTGAGAGATCAATCCAATAAGACTCTTGTCTATGTTAATGAGTCCATAGCAGGGTTGACAAAGCTCTACAGTTTTAATCACATGTGAAACTTGAGATAAAACACACACAAGCACACATACATAACAATAAATTCAGCAATCTAAAAAAAAACAGAGCTGCAGAAGACCCTGTATGCTAAGGTTTGTTATACAAAATATCTTTATAATGATTACTTATATGTGTACCGCAACTGCTACCCAAGTGCAAGTCTATTCTAAGAATATTACCTTGCTGTTCTACTTTACTTCTTCATATTATCAGCAACAATATCTGTTATCTAATCAGTTGCTTAGATTTCCACTTTCAGCCTTCATTATCAAATGTACTTGTGTCTGTATATTTTTGTTAACACTAGCGATCTGGCATACGTTAGAAGTAATAGCGATTTAGTAATCATCACTACTTTCCCAAGTAACTTCTGTTCTTGCCTTTAGGAGGGAAATGTTTTCATGTCTCATAAGCTCTTGTATCACAGCTCCAAAATTTTGAGTTTGCCAGAGGGTATGTCTTTTACAGCAATGTTTGAATATAAAAAAAATTGTGCAAACGCTTCCAAGCAAACACTGTGAACTTCTTGAATATGTGGCATATCTTGGCATTTGAAATAAGTACTCAGGATTGAGTGCCATTTTTTTTCTATAAATCTTTGATTGAAATTTGATTTACCTTGTTCAGTACTTTATCTTTCAAATCTGTCAGCACTCTAAATGCTCCTTAGTAACTTCATTGTCACTGTCTGGTTACCCATTTGCCTTCATCAATAATGATAACACAGTAGATGGCATCTTCTTAAAAAATAAAAATAAAGCAACATTTTGCAATATTCAGCAACACTTCAAAATGCAATCCTAAGTTATGATTTAACCCAAAGTTGTGTTTAATTTGATGCCAGGTACCCCCTATATCACTTTATTTTGGTTGCAGCCAATATATTAACCTAGTCTTCCTTTTATTTCAGAGCCTCAGACTCCCTTTTTTCTGTAACACCAGTATTATTACCAAGAATCAAAACCATATTTGTCCATAGTTTCAAATTATTATTAATCAATAGCTATTTTAAGGTCATTTAGATATGATTCTGGTATTCCTAATCCATCCATATCATTTTCAACCACCAGATTTATCCCAACCATACTGGACTTTTCACTTTTCAAGACAAAATCTATACTCATATTCTTAATCACCTTCAAAAAAATGTCCCAGAGTATCAGCCAGGACGGACTGTGACATACAGAGCACCACAGGCAACATAAAAAGTTGTTTGTACTCTGCTCTAGTTCTAGTCCTATAATTTTTCTCTCTCTTAAAGTCAGACTTCAGCCTTTTCAGTAAGTCATAATATATCTTAGTCACCAAGTCCCATACTGAATTGCCTCCAAAGCTTCCCGCTCTTTAAAATGGAAAGTTACTCATAGGAGTCTATATTCTTGTATCAGTCTTCACATTGGTGCAAAGTTTATTGCCTCTTCAGCAGTCTTTATTAATTTGAAAAAGTATTAAACTTTTCTAAGTGTAACAAAAAAAAAACATAATTCATATCTTGTTCGGACCTTGTCAGATATATGTCTACCAACTACCAGTTGTTTTTCACTATTGTGTTATCAGAAGACAGGGTCAGATAACATTGAGCTTTGCATATGATCTTTAAAGAATATTTATGCTCAGTTTCATCAAACCATACCTTTTCTAATGCAACAATCCAATGGCATGACTGCTTCAGATATTTCAATGTTTTCTATTTTTAATAGGGTTAATAATCCTAATTAAATTCCATGCGAACTGTCTCATATAAAGGAGAAAATATTCTTAGTACCTTTATTTTAGCTGTGATTAGTCCACATAATCAAGTTATCTATTAAAAAAAACACACAAAAACATCACCTCCAAACATATCCATTAGCTGAAACCAGAGTTAAAACAAATCCTTATTTTTTCTGCATATGAATAAAGGCATACTGTAACTATGAACAAATCTAGCCAAATCATCACACACACACACACACACACACACACACACACACACACACACACACACACACACACACACACACACACACACATTGCCATACATCATGCTTAGTCCCATTTACCCAGCATGCAGACAACTGTATGTCTATCTTGTTATTCTCTGATAATGAATGCTGTCAGGTTGATCCTTCTCCCTCCAAGTCACCCCTTCACTTTAATCAAAGCTGTAAAATATATGCTTCAGTAGAGCAGGAACATGTTTTATAACTGCCAGCTAATGATATAATTCTTACACTGCATAAGGTAACAGATAACCTATCCAAATCAGTCAAGACAGGCTGAATGTCTTAATACTAACAAAATGGCAGCACAAATTCATATTTCTGCAGTTGCATATACTGATCAGTTTATGTCATTCAACCAATTAAAACATCAGTTGTTTCTCTATGCCACAAACACACTTAGTTATTTATACGTTTGACTGCAAACCAGACACTGATACAAATTTACCAGATATTCACCTACGTTTATATTACTTTTAGAATTTTAACTAAAATAGGAACTTGTGATTAGGACTGCAGTTAGGTAGAGAAAGGCTCTACAGTATTTTTTTAAGTCACATACACATTCAGTGATCTTTCAGTAGTTGCTAATAAAACTACACGTGCAATTGCAGATTTCTCAACATCTGAGCATATGTACATAGGTAAGTACTAGACTAGATACCTAGGTGTTTGAATTAATCTATCCCATTTGGTTTTACATGCGTTCTGTTAAGATAAACTATATAACACTGCAACTTGACCCTAACTTAGGATCATGCTTTTGCACCACAACCCATATCAAAATGCTAAAAGCTAACCTTACACTAGCCCTCTATCAAATTTCTGAGACTCTTCAGTGTGAGTCCTGAAACTTTAATAAAGTGCAATCTGTATAATATAACAATGAAGTGTGAAACTTGTTGTTATACCCCAAAGTTATTTTTTTATTTCCAGGGAAAGCTCTTATGCCCCTCCCCCCAATGAGGAGGGCTGCATCCCACTGCCTCACAACTTATATATACCAGCTCTGAGACTGTTGCACCTCAGAGAAGGGAAAATACTCAAGACACAGCAATTTTGGAGTTAGTAGATATTTGTCTGTATCCCCACTCCCCAATTATACCAAGGACTCCTCCATGCCCTTGTGGCTATTTGCTTTGAGTATAACAATTTAGCATACATCATTGAGCATTTTTCATTCATTAAAATACATCTTATATTACATAAACTAAGAATTTGTTAAACTATTAACCATAAAATATTTGCATGTCATGCTCAGTCATTTATTCACAGGCTGAGATGCATGGATAGCATAACAGAAAGCCCTACCAGTCACGCCTGTTCTTGCAGCTGAGTAGCACATACCATCCTGTCCCTTGGTGAACCGGCCAATGGCATTCGCAGAGCAATTTCCATCCCTCTGACATGGTAGGTTTTATATCAGCCCAGGAAAGGGAAAGGGGAAAGAAAAGGGGGAAAGATCGCACAGTGACTGCCCACCAGGCTGCATTAAACAGCGTATTGCCTCTCACTTTCCCTGTCATTGTATCTGTCCATACTGTATCTTCCTTTTCACTTTTGTTTTTATTTTTTAGACAGATTATATAATGACCATAAATACAAACATTTATATACACCCATCAACTGACTACTAATCATAATACCTATTATTATTTTTTGCAGACCCCCAAATTTAAACATTTTACCCTTGTAAAAACAGTGAAATAGTAAGGTTAAACAGATCAAGACCAAATACAAAAAGATGAATCCTAATATCAGAAAACTAGATATGGTCTTTATCCTAAAGGGCCCAGTGCTCAATTACACTAATTTCTATTTGTGGGGCAGCATGGGCCACTCTATGATTTACAAATCTTGCCTTTTCAATAGCTGTGAGGTTGATGGCTCATTACCAAATTAATCATGGAGCTATAGCTAACCAGGCCACCCTTGTAGCCGGTAGTAAAAAGTGGAACATAACAAAGTCTCTAAGCATGTAATACAACAATTTATGCTTGGGAATGTTGCCCAAGTCATTTCCCCCAAACAAACCTTAAGAGACTGAATTTGACCTATTTCATTAATAATCTGTAACAACACCTAAAATCAAATGACCTGATTTCAAACCTGGAACTCTTTTCTAAAAAAAACTTCACGTGAATAAAGATCTAAACTTAAGCTTTCACCTCCTTTAGAGATTCTTTTTCTCTCAGCAGCATGGCAAATAATTGAATACTCCACAATAATCACCCTTTGCAAATAACCTTGTAGGAACTAATTGCAGTCTAATAGTGGAAGGGGCTTTGTACTCCAAATAACAATATGCTAAGTAATGTAAAATTAATTGCAAAACCCAAATCCTCTTTTCAGCAGGAAGGAATCTGCAGAACTGACTAAAATGCTTGATATTGCATTTGTACATCTTCTTCCTACCTGCGGCCCATGAATTCCACTACAATAAACTTGTTATTATTCTGCAATCAAACAAACCTCCTCCAGAATGTAAGAACTGCAATAGGGACCAGCTGCATGAATTTGGACACCTGCAGAGGTGAGAGACAGAGAGAGAATCAGCCAAGACCCTGGGAGTGACTGGTATGTGCTCTGCTGAAAATTAAAGATTAATGTGCAAACTCAACTAGACCAAGAATCTTAAAACTGAATGGACCTACAGTGATTTGGAAGACTTCTTAACCAAAACCCGCAAACCTGCCTTATTATCTGATCTAAAAATAACCTTCTTGTTTCTTAACTGATCTTGGCACACACATACTGACACCCAGATAGGCATTGATTCTAAAAATGTGCTGTCTTTCTTCATGCATTTAGACTAGTGGTGAGGTCATAATACAGAAAACCATTGTCTGTCAAAGTATACCCCCATTCCAAATCCCTCTGCTCTATCTGTGAATAGCTGCAAAAAGTTTATTAGACACTCATCTGACCTGCCAAAATGATCAGCTGTCAAAATCTGACAGAAAAATTGAACATTGGCTAGACGATGACATGACAAAAGTTCACCCTAGCACAATAGCTCTCCATGTGAATTCAACCATACAATTCTATAATTGTTCCAACTATAATTTTGTTTTCTAACAATAGGGAGTGAATGCAAGGTGAAATATTGTCCGACTTGTTCTGTGGCAATTGGAATGAAGAGGAACTAACATCTTCAAGCCCAAAGAATATAAGTATCTTTAGGCCTTCTACCTTACCATAAGCTAAAGGAACACTTATCTGCTCATCCCTGGCAGCCATCTCACCTTCACCCACACGATAAGGAAATTGTTCAGGTTCATAGGTTCACCCCAAATCATATGAGCCCAGAGTATCAAGGGCATCTGTATGGGGAGGCATGTTATTAGGGAGGTAACTAAGGATTTGTAGGGGGGTGTTAGTTAGGACAATACTTCTTCTTATTGATGGCTTCTATCCATTAGAGCCAGACTGGGGTTAAACTTATGATTTACCATCCAATTGTGAAAGTTTTGTTTGAATAGGGCCAGGGATGAACTCTGTTTTACATATATGGGAAACCTATTCCATAGTGAGGGGATTCTTTGGGACACATACCTACCTTGCCACAATGTTCTGTATGTCACAAGTAAAGGTCATATCCCTGGATCTACTGTTTCTGTTGCTGTTTGTTTTGCACATGTACAACAAATCATTAGGGCTATGTCTGAGGAAGCTCTCTAAGCCAGACAAAGATCCCTTCTCAGCAGCCTGTAGGAGACTGAATACAGAGACAGAGCCCTTGGGATATCAGTGTGGGACAGGGTATTCTTGCCCTATATTCTCCTGGTAAGAAACCATTGCAGGTGTTCCACCTGTTGCAAGTGTCTAGTTAGATACATGACAAAGTGGACATTGTATTCAATGACAGGTCTGTTAAAGGCCAGGCAGAGTGGTACTATAACTTCCTTGGACCTAGATGCCATACCATTACCTATAAGTTGGATGACATAGAATGATTTTCTTACTATCTTAGCTACATGTTGGTCAAAGACCAGATTGTTATCTACATATGTTCCTAGATCTCTTACTACTTGGTCAGCTCTTAGGGTGTTTTATCGAGGGGAGTAATTAACTTGGGTTGACAGTTTCCCAAAGGGTATTATAATGCATTTTTAGCACTGAATTTTAGGCCATGGCTTTGGAATTAGACATTTGTCTGTGTTAAATGCTCTTGCAAGATGTTGGTGTCTTAGCTGGACTCTGCAATAACTCCCAATTTATTATCATCTGTGAACTTGGTGAGCTAGAGGCCTTGAATTTTAGCTTTGACTTCTGAGAAGTAGATGTCAAACAGGAGTGGGCCCAGCACACAGTCCTGGGGTAGTCTGCTGGAGATTGGTATCCTGGTGGAGGTGGTCTCACTGATCCTGTCTTCTTGGGTTCTGTCTGTGAAACAGCCAGCAATCCAGTGAATTATGTAGGGATTTATGCCTAGCTCAGAGAGCTTGCCAGCAATGCCTGAGTGAGGTATTATATTGATGTCCTTGGCTCGGTTAAGATACACGGTCTGCACTGCTTTATCCTCACCCATTGCCTTGGTGACCCTCTCAAAGAAGGCTACCAGGTTAAGTAGGCATGACCTTCCCTTAGCAAAGACAAATTGGGAGGGTGCAGTGTCATAGGTCGCCAATGTCCTTGTTTAATGTTTCCATGATAATTCATTTCATGACTTTGTATGTTAGGCTTGTTAGACATGTGGGTCTGTAGTTCCCTGAAATGGTTGATGGTCTGCCCTTGTGGAGGGAAATGACTGTTGAGGTTCTCCATTCGCTGGGAATGTAGCCTGTTTCAAGGATGTAGTCGAAGAGTGCCTAAAGTGGTCCTGGTAGGTCATGTTTTAGACTGTTCAGGAGGTAACCGGAGATGTTGTCAGGAGCCATTAGCTGGTAGATTTGCTAGGTCTCTCTGATCAGTGAAGGTGGTATTGCTCACCACCAGTTCAGCACACTGCTGTGTGTTACCTTTAAGATTCCAGGTATAGCAGAAAAAGGCCTTGGGATTGTCCTTACCATGCAAGGCAATCCTGACCTTGTAGTTGACCTTGTTGAACTTAATTACACCTCTTAGTTTCTTGTTTAGTTGTATAAGAGAGCACTTATCTTTAAGGGAGTCTCTCTTCCCAATTCTGGCCATGAGTTTTTTCTTACATTATATAGCCTGTTTAGGGGAGGATTCCACCAGTGAGGTTTGTTTTTAGTGTTTGTGTTGGGTGTACTGCTGGTAGGTATGGCAGCCTCTATGCAGCCATTCACATGTTTGCATTGGAACTCTGTGAATAATTCTGAATAAGTAGCTGTGTTCTTGCAGTTAGGAGAACCTTGAATTTTGACAAACTGTCACTTAATAGGATGCAGTTTGCATCTATGATGACTTGCATGTGGATGAGGTCTATGGTATAATCCTGCTTAACTAAACTATAGGTATGTGTGTTGCTAAGTAGATTGAGACATCTCCACTTTTGGCCCCAGTCTGCGCTGTTGTTGATCTAACTGTGTAGAAGGCTATCTAGCCATGCACTGCTAGAGTACTTTCTATGGCTTTAAACCAAGTTTCAGTCACAGCACAGCTGTCTACATTCTCCAGAGTGAGGAGGACTTCAGGATGTGGAGTTTTTCTTGTTTAGGATTCTAGCACTGAAGACTTTTTCACCATGTTGGTAGTTTTGTCTTTTTTGCATTGCCTAAAAAGTTCTAATGGGTTGGATAAAGTTTTAGCCAATATTTGAAAGCCATGGGTGGGGGGGGGGGGGCAGGTGCAGTACATCCTTGGCAAAGCAATGTGATCTGTTAACTATGTCATCCCATGCTGACATATATTGGAGTCCCTTGGAGTGACACAAGAAACTAAGCCAATTATTAAAATCTATCATTTTATGTTTATGCTGTGGCATCATCCCTGGTGAAAGTAGAATGCTGATCAATGCAAGGCTCATATCTATCTGTGACACATATTCTGTGAGATCCATTATATCACTTTTCATAAAGTCCAGTGAGGTACATCTCATGTCATTTACACCCATATGGGATATGACAGAATCATATTATAATCTGGGTTGCAGTGGCCCCAGTGTATGCATGATATTGTGGATACTGGCTCCAGATAGGCAACTAACCGTTATCTTCTTGTCTAACCTGGTGAGTGGGGCATCTGTGTATCACACAATGGAGTCCCTTATGACAAGAGTCCTGGTTGATGTGTTTGCTTACTTTATGGGCTTTGCTCTTGGGGGACCTTTGGGTATAGGTTTATGTGAGATATTTGATGTTGCTTTTGGTGTGTTTTTAGTGATTGCCGGAGAGCACTGTTTACTTTAGGTGGCTTTGGAGGTCCTTGAAATTTAGGAAGGTTTATTTTAAGTGCCTCAGGATAAGACAATCTGTGTGTTTGGTGAGTGGTGTGTGTGAGGGATGTAGTGTTGAGTATTCCTGACAACCTCATTTGCGTGCAAGATTTTTGCCTCTGAGGAAGTTGTGTATTTACATCTCTCACATACTGTATTATTTTGTTTAATGATTAACTGGTTGTCTGAGAACATGAGACAATTGCTACATTGCCTTAGGATTCCCAAATCTACCAACTTGTAAATTGCATACAACCAAGTCCCTGGCTAATTCATCATTCTACAATGTGATTTGAAGGCAAACAGAACCAAAAGAAGTATGCAAACTGAGAAATTACTATTTTTGTCACAAAATTAAATATATGCTTTAAAAATTCTCAAAAAGTAGTGGTTATGGTATAAAGCAAATACAAGTAATTACAGTAAGTCAAGAAAATATTCTTAGCTTGGATGGCTCTGGATACAGTTGAAAAGTGTTGCAGAATTCTCTGTAAGTGAATACAGAGCCTTATAAACTTTCCTTTATAGCAGAGAAAAAAGCTTGGAAACTGAATCCTATGCCCTATAGCTAATAAACAACCATACTTTGAGCTCCACAGAGTGCTTCCCAAGTCAGAGTGACCAGGTAAACACCTACTACCACAAGATGGATGATCCTGGAATTTCTTCATGCAAAAGCACAGCAAAAGCAGCTTTGAAGTGCAGGTTAAATAGCAAACAACCAACTTCCAAACAACTAAGTTCCTAGGTAATTCACCCTTCAGCATCGTGATCTGGAGACAAATAGAATTAGAAAATCTAGCAAGTTACTATTTTTGCAACAAAAATTAAATAAATGCTTTAAAAATGCTCAAAAACAATAGCGCTGACCGTATAAAGCAGGTACAAGTGCAGTAGATGAAGAAAATATTCTTACCTTGGATGGCTCTGGATGCAGTTGAAACACTTGAAAGGTGTTGCAGAGTTCCCTATAAGCAAACACAGACTCTTGCAAACTTGCTTGATTTAAAACAGAGAAGAAAAAAGCTTGAAAACTGACTCCATTGCCCCGTAGCCAATAAGCAACCATATGTTGAGCTTCCTGGAGTGCTTCTCAACTCAAAAGCACCAAGTAAACACCTTCTGTCACAAAATAGATGATCCTGGAATATCTTAATGCAAAAGCAGAGCAAAAGCAGCTCTCAAGTACAGATTAAACAACAAATAACTACCAAACAACTAAGTCTTTGGCTAATTTGCCCTTCTGCAAGGTGATTTGGAGGCAATCAGAACTAGAAAAGCCAACAAATTACTATTTGTGCCACAAATTAAATAATGTTATCACTGTACAAGCACAGTAAATCCTGAAAGTATTCTTGTCTTAGTTGGAAGGCTCTGGATGTAGTTGAAACATTTGAAAAGTGTTGTAAAGTTCTTTGTAATGTACCATATCTTGCAGGGGGGTCTTCTGCTCTAAACACCATTGGAGGGCTGAGCTATATAGCTCAAAAGTGGAGTAAGTCATTGATAAACCCACAGACATGGCAAAATCAAAATAATAGCTGCCCTTCAATTGGATACCTAAAATATCCTAGTTTTCGGGCAGATAGGAAGATGTCACTCAAATACAATGTCAAGTTTAGCTAACCAGGAGTCTTTGGATTGTCATATTACCCTGTATGGTATCATCCAGTGAAAAATATTGTACTTTAGCATCCTCCTTATTTATACCATCATTCACAGAGTTGCCATATAAAAAAGATACACTGCAATTTACTCTAAATTCCCCATATTTTTTCTTAGTTGCCGATCCAAGTGGAGAAACTGTAAAACCTTAAACGGCATCTCCATAAAGGCCTCTATAAATGACTGCAGGTATTCATCTGCCTGCTTAAACTGTCCATCACCATGGCCTTGAATATTCCTAATTGCTTCCTTACCTGAGGGAGGCTCCTTTTCAGCGGGTGCCATCTCCTGGCTTCATTTCTTTTGAGCAGATCCCTCAGCCGCTGCTTCTGAATCAGCTACTTGATGACTGTTCCTCTTTGAGGTGTTTTGTAATGGCTCCAATACTTGCCCAGATCTCTTATCTTCCCATTTTTCAAACAATAAATGTGCATCTTCTGCTGTATGAGTTGACCTCTGTTTCATCTCCCATAGTAAGGTCATGCTGCTGAAAGGTAGGAGATGAAATAACAACTGTGTGTGTGTGTGTGTGTGTGTGTGTGTGTGTGTGTGTGTGTGTGTGTGTGTGTGTGTGTGTGTGTGTATATATATAATTAATAAAGATACTGAAATAATTAAATATGTACTATGAAAAATAATACCCTACTGCTGATTTTACTATGCAATAGTCAAAGTCCTACCAAGAATTAAAATCAGAACCCTGTACATACAAACCCAAAAAACTCAAGCCACTGAAAACCTCCAAGGAAAAAAAAACACAAAATAAAACAAAACATCACACATTTATATTTGTGGTATATTTGTTTCAGTTAAAGGAATCCCCTGACAAGGTAAAATATAACCCTCACCTTGGCTGCTGGCTGGCAGTTTTTAAACCACAAAAGTCTAATGCACCAAACTGCTGAAACACCAAGCTGTCATCAAAAGATGGAATCAGCTGGTGAACATGGTTACATAGGAACTCTCTTGAGGATAATCAGAGAGGCTCATGGGATGAACAAAATATTTTCACTGCAAACTACTTTTCCTCTGTAATCGTGCTTAAATTCTTGCTGCTCTGGGTATTGTACTTAAAGTCCTGAAACATAAAATGGGAACCGTATTACATTTTACTAATTCCCCTAGAAAAATGCTTATACTTTTAGATTCAAAAATTCCAGATTCACTAATTTTTACATTGCATAACAACTGGGTTTGCCCATATATATACTTGAGGGTAGCCCAATCAGTTGCTTTTCACAGGATCATTTACCATGCAATACTGAATTAATCAAATGTTTATTTTATATTAGTTTCATTATGTTTCTTTATACTAACAATAGAAAACATATACTCCTGGTATAACTAGTCAAGCGACGATCAAGAAGAGGCACCCATATAGATTTCTTTGTGACTCTCACTCAGAGATACTCACATTAATAATTTTTGGCTATCAGTAACCATACAGCAGTGTCAGTGACTATGAGACATATTCATTTTTTGTTTTATACCACATTTCTAAATTTTCTAATCAAAAATAGTGAGGACCAAAGCACATAAACATATAGCAGCGAAATCATCAAATCTCCTCAATACGTACTTCCTCAAACATGTAGTCACATGACTTTCTCGCCATCCATCATGCTATTTATTAAGGCTCCTGACAGTTTGGTAGCCTTTAGTTCCATCATTTGCACTAGTTCACTTTAGGCATATTTTCTTTATGTATGCAAAATAATCACCATTCAGGTGCCACTTTGTTGACTTCTGTGAGATAAGTAACAGTTTGTAGCATGTTTACAAAAACCTTTTACAGGAACAACCTCAGGAACTTGCTATTTTTTACAGCACCATATCCAGTCCAATGTCTTAATGGTAAGGTCTGTATTCTGAGCCTTAGTTCAGGCCTTCAAAGAGTCCACTTCCTTTAAATCTAGGGATAAACACAGACACCAAGGAATTCAACCTTCTTAAGTACAGTGGTAAAGAATTTTACCACCTTCCACTTCTAATATGTAAAGTCATAGCAAGGAAGTTAGAATTTGGTTGTGAGACACTACTAACTTATTTCTATTATTAAAGTTAAAGTATGGAGAGGAAAATTGAGTCTCTGTTGTAGCTCTTTAGATATTGTGATTACTTTTATAAATCAAAATTAAATCCCCTCTTACAAGTGTGTAGTCAACTGTGAAGAAAGCAAGACTTTTTTATTCTTTGCTTGTAATTCAAATGCTTCACGGTGTAAATCTGTCTTGGGAAACACCTTTCAATGCTATCCAGCCTGTTTATACCTTTCTTTTTACAAATGCAAACAGACACTCCGTATTCCAAGATAGGTCTTATAGATTTGTAGGTTAGGAGCAACACTGCAACTTCCCTGCTGTTGATAATTCATAGTACTGATTTTATGTCATAGTAATACTTCTTAATGACATCTTTCATGTGTTGATAGAAAGAAAATGTCTTATCTATCAGCGTTCCCAAATCTTTCACCATCTCTACCTCCTCTAGAATATGATCACCAATTGCATAAGGCTAACAATTACTTGATTTACCAAAGTGTACTGCTTAGTTTTTTTTGGCATTAAATTTCATATGTTTAAGTTTAGCCCAATGTACAAGTTGGTCCAACATATTATGTAGTTTAAAATGATAAGTTACCAAGTGTACTATAGCTCCTATTTTCATGTCCTCTACAAACGTACTGGTAGCAATTTCTTTTACCAGAAGGCACCCATACGTAAAAATAATAAACAGTATGGGACCAAGCACAGACTCTTTTGGAACTCCTGACCTATTTTTGTAACAATATGAATAAATATTGCCTACTGTTATTTTGCTACGTTTGTTCTCAGGCCAATTAGCTATCCACTTCTCTAGAAATCCATTCACATAAAAGGCTCTTAATACTCTATAAGGGATTGTGTCAAATCAAGGTAAACTACATCCACTGCCTAGCCCTGAACCATAACCTATTATTTTATTTATTTAGAATTTGTTAACGGGAGTAGAGCATTGAACCAATTGGACCTACTTTAGTCCCAGCCTGAAGTAAACATAATAGATGACATTATATACAGCGTGAATGACAAAATGCAATATATACATACATTATACACAAAGTGAATATCAGAGTTGGCTTGAGGCTATAAAGATGATAGATAGATGACAGTATATACAGACAGACTGACAAAACATAACATATGCATGCCTTATACACAGTGGAAATCAGACCTGGCATGCAGAAAGAATCCCAATAAAAAATAGATTCGGAACATGGTATGTTGTGTTGCCTAATAAGCAGGATTCGAAATAAAACACTACACACCAAAAGCTAACTTATACAAACTTTTATTTCTACTGACACAGAGAAAATTAACAAGCTAATAAACTTTACTTGTCTATTTAAAACAGAAAAACAAGTTTACTCTATTCCACTAAAACAGAATTCAATAGTAAATGGAATTAGACAATACATTTAAAGAAAAATTATACATCACCAATAAACAGAAAGCTTCATCCTGTCTTTGGTCTCGACTGGGAAGCCTCGTTGCAGTCAGGCAGGAGTCTTCATCGGGAAAACAGTCCTGGGCAGTGCGTCCACTTCACAGGTGAGGCTTCTGCCTGACTGTGGAGAATCCCATCTATATATATAACCAAGCTGTTTACCACAGGTCATGAGAATCAGTACTTTTCCAGTGTAGGCCGGATCTTGCTAGAGCATTCTGTGGTGTTGGCCACCCACCCCAGAAGGAACAGCAAATCCTGCCAAATACAATGATTCTGCAAATTTCAAATACTATTTATTTTATTTTTATATTTATTTTACATTTTACATTTGTTGACCGGGCTAGTCTAACTGGATATATGTCCATTTTCAGTAGAGGCCCGGGGAGAAAATCTCCAAGCATGAACAGTAAAACAAAGTTAACTATATATAACAATAATATAACAAAGACATGTAAAAAAAAAAACAGTACAGTGGTAGCATTGGTTAAAAGCAAAAATATAGTGATGTAATTATAGAATATAGACATTATGCTAAAAAGTAAATTAAGTAGAACAAGACAGGTGTACTAAACATAAAGTGGGTATGAGCACAACAGAGTAAAGTCCTTATGATTTATGCTCTTACTATGAAAAAAAGAAACAAGATTAGGAGGCCTAGGTTAGAGGCTTAAGTTAGAAGGGTAGTGAAAGGGGTTTGAGTAGGAGGGGAAATAGATTTCAGTCTGGGTTAGCACAGGGGCATAGCCACTGAGTTTTAAGATGTTCTTTAATATGTTTTTTGAATAGAGAAGTAGAAGCTAGGTTAGATAGTTTAGGAGGGAGCTGATTCCAGTTTTTACCTGTATTGTTTGAGAAAAGCGAGTCACCAGCTTTGTTGTTAGATTTAATCGAGGAGACCAGGAGTTTATTAGCAGAATGTAGTGTAGCTAGATTTTTATATGGTGAAATCAGATTAGTGAGGATAGGGGTATTATTGGGGTGGTATAGGATCTTTTGAGTGATAAGTAATTGTTGACAGAGTATGTGGTTCTGCAATTCTAGCCATCCTAGTTGTTTGAGGTTAAAACAGTGGTGAGTTTTAAAGGGAGTACATGTAATGAATCTAGCTATGCTATTATAACAGGTAGAAAGTTTGGAGGTGTTGTTTTTTGATAGGTTAGTATATATAGCAGAGGCGTAGAAAAGGGTAGAAATGAGGTGGGTCTGGGCAATAGTTTTCCTGGCTGTGGGGGTAAGGAAGGGTTTGATTCTATAGAGAGTACCAAGTGTTTTGTTAACAGATTTTATGGTGGCGTTAATATGGTCATCATAGTTAAGACGATTGTCAATTGTAACACCTAGTAGGTGGGTGGTAGTATCTGGGGTTATGTTAGTAGCATGGTTAGAGGTTATAGAGAAGAATGGTGTGGATGATTTTTGAGTTGCAGTAAAAAGCAGTAGTTTTGTTTTTTTGGGATTAAGGAGGAGGAAATGTTTCATAAACCAATTTTCAACATTTTGGAACACAGTTTGGGTGAGGGACTGAAGGGAGGCTATGTTCTTAGCAGTACAGATTAAGGTTGAGTCATCTGTATATTGAATGCAGGTGGCTTGAGGTATGTTCATGTGGAGGTCGTTAATAAATAAGGAAAAAAGAAGGGGACCTAAGATAGAACCTTGTGGGACTCCAATATTTACTGGGAGTAATGAAGACAGATTGTTATCCCAAAGTACTGCTTGCTGTCTGTTTTGAAGATAATGCCTAAACCATTGTAATGCTTGTGGATCAAGAGAATGGTACTTTAGTTTGTCTTGAAGTAAGTTATGGTTAACCATATCAAAGGCTTTTGACAAGTCAATAAATAGTGCAGAGGAAAAGGAATTATTATTACGATTTTTATTTATAGAGTTAGTGAAGGATAAAAGGGCAGTCATTGTGCTATGGAATAGTCTGAAGCCATGTTGGCAGTTGGCTAGTAGGTTATTTTGTAGTAGGTGGTTGAGTAGTTGTTTGTGAATACATTTTTCCATTATCTTAGCTAATGGGGAGAGTAAGGCAATGGGGGGACAGTTAGAAAGCTCAATAGAAGATCCACCTTTATGTAGAGGGATGATGTGAGATACTTTCCATATGGTAGGGATTGTGCCTTCAGAGATAGTTCTGTTAATAAGTATAGATATGGGGTAGTGTATAGCTTTTGCGGCAATTTGTAGGTATTTGGATGGGAGTCGGTCCGCAGATGGGGTGCAAGGTTTCAGTTTTCTAAGCAGTTTATAAGTAAGAGCTGTAGGAATAGGTTGTATATGAAAGGTAGTAAACGACGCCATGGAGGTATTTGGTGGGGAAGCAGTAGATGGAGGTAAAGAATTGGCTAGGGTTTGAATGGCTTCATTAAAGTATTTATTAAAGGCATCAGGGATCTGGTTGAAATTTATGGTTGAAACATAATGGGGCAGGGGTAGTTGAGTGTCCTGGCTGAAGAAGTTTGTTTATCCCTGACCAAAATTTTTGTGGTGTTTGTCGACTGGTTTGTTGGAGGTGGAGGTAGAAGTCTTTTTTGTCTCTAAGAGTATCCTTCTTGGTGGCATTTCTTAACTGTTTAAAGAAGAGGTGATCAGATGGACATTTGGTAGCTCTCCAATTAGCCCATATTTTGTTTCTGAGGAGCATCTTCTGCTTAGTTTGTTTTGTTAGCCATGGGGCAGATTTGGATCTTATTCCAGTAGAGTGATAAGGTGCGTGGTAGTCTAGGATTTGAAGAAAGTTAGTGTTGAAGTAGGTCACAGCCTCATCAAGTTCAAGATGGGTCAGTGGTGACCAGTCACATGCTTGCAATTCGTTCAGGAAACTATCAGGATTAAAGAATTTCTTTGAGCGGGAAGTTTTGAGTTTATGAGTAGTTGGGATATGAAATTTTTGTCTAATAATGTAAGTAAGCATATGGTCACTAATATTGTCGGGAAGGGTTCCTGGAGTATAATTGCTAGGGTGATTATTAATAAGGATCCAGTCAAGAGTAGATTCTTTCCTGTTAGGTTTGTGGATTCTAGTAGGAGTGGTTATTAATTGAGAGAATCCATAGAGATTTATGTGGTTAGTAGGGTTCTGAGAACTACAGTTTAACCAGTCAATGTTGAAGTCACCCAGTACAATGGCTTACTGGGGTAGTTGGGTAGAGAGGAAATTAAGTAAGTTTTCAAGAGTATTAGTATTGTTACCGGGGGGGAAGATACAAGCAAATTAAGTTGATAGATTTGGTATTGTTGATTTGGAGTTTGGTAGACAGTATTTCAGATTTGGTGTCTAGTGATGGAAGCTCATTAGGGAGAGATACTTGGAGATTAGATTTATAGATAATGGCTATACCCCTGCCTTTTTGGGTTTTGCGGTCACATCTAAGGATGTTATAGCCTGGAGGGGTAATTTCCTGGTCTTGAGTAGAAGGTTTTAGCCAGGTTTCTGTAAGACATAGAATATCAAACGAGTGCAAGTCCAGGAGTGCATGCAGGTGGGGTTAATACTTCTAATATTAAGGTATGCAATCAGGAGGGAGTTAGGTGCTTTAGCTAATGTAGAAGGTTTAGGTAAAGTTACATTATCAAGGTTATTCCTATTGTTAGTATTGGGGCCAGGGTTTGGATGAATATCCCTTTCTAGGAGAAGGTAACACTGGGGATAGTGTAGGAATTTAAGGGTCTTGAGGGAATTATTAAAATTCTTTTTGATGGTGAAGTAAGTCACATGGGTTGATATGTGATATTATGGTAGTATATAGTTAGAGGTACAGGTTATGTTACTGTGGTTGAGGGTGTAGATAAAAGAAGAGGGTTAAGTTTGTTGGAAATAATGGTTTTGTTCAAGTAGAGTAAGATTTTCAAAGAAGGTCAGTGAATAAGGTATAGTCAGAGAGGCTATTGTGGTAGTTAAGAGTAGGATGTATGTGACAATGGTTTTGTGTGTTGGGGACATGGTAGTAAGTAGATATCAGATGAGAGTAGCTTGTGTGTGTAAGTGAGGTAGAAAAATAGATGAGGATGTTTCAAGAGATTAAGCAGGGTATAGAAAAAGAAAAGCAAAAGGAAATTACTGGAGGTTGAATAGGAAGTAGATACGGGAAGTAGTTTAGGATAGGTAATGGAGTGGTTAAAGGGAGAGGTAATTTGAACTAAGTGGGAAAGACAGAGATAGGGGAGTGGCCTGGTGATGAGGAGGTATGTGATAGGTAGAGGAAAAAAGGGGAGTGTTCAGTGAGGTATAAGTCTAGGACCACCGGGGGTGGGTGGGATTTGGGGGTAGGGTAGGGGAGCGGAGTGAGCCCGCAGGGCGAATGGAGCCGGGCAGATCCAAGGAAGGTGAAAGGAGTGAGGAAAAAAACAATCAGTAAGGTAGTAGGTAAAAACAGGAGGCAGTAAGTAAAAAGGCAGAAGTTGTGAGTTTGAGGAAGGGAGAGTTAAAAGAGAGGGAAAACTGGGAGAGTAAGGGTTAGCCTAGGAGTAGTGAAGGTGGAGAAGAAGGGCTAGGTAAAGGGTTTATAAGGACTATGGGAGGAGATGTGTACAAGGTTTAAAAGGATTATAGAAGAAGATAGTAAAGGAGAAGAGTGAACAAGTGTAAAAGGTTTAAAGTAAGAGATAGGAAGAGAAACGAGAGTGAGATTAGTGGTGGGTAAAAACTGCCATCTAGTGGCCAAAGTCTGTAATAACCATGTGAAGAGATTGCAGCAGTTGGATAAAAATAGAAAAGAAAAGTAATGGAGAAGGGAGGGTTATTACAATAAAGGTAAGGGGCTGCAGTATCTTAGAGACAAACAGTGGAGTACAACCGTAGTAAAATAGGAGGAAGGGTATGGCTGCTGGCAGATCTGGCAGTTTATCTAGTACACCTAGGAGGTGTAGTGGATTAGAATATACATAAAGTAGGTAAAAGAAAATCAAAATTACTTTGTGACATACAATATTAGTTACTGTGGCTTTTAGTGCAAGGGCGTTTAGATTACCCAGGTGAGGAAATACCCAGGCAGGTTTAGGTAGGTGGATACAGCTGCTCTTTGTAGTCCAAATAGGGCACAGCTGGGAGTAGAAAAAGTGAGTATAAAAGGTTTGAACAGCTGGACAGAAATAAAAATGGAGTGAGGAAAATGTTAAAATTAACACTAGGTAAAGCAATAGAGACACTACTACACTGGAATATTCCAATAACCTTGCGAGTTTTAATACATTACTAGAAAACTCCAGACAAGTCATGTTTCATAACCAAAAGTAGTAAACAAGGTATGTTTTGTAATCAACTGCAACTTACTGAAATCATCAGAATGTTCTGGAACAGGGCATCATCTCTTATGCTTGCCCAAAAGGTTAGAATGTTTCGGAACATAACATCATTCTAACATCATTCTGTATATCAAAAAGAAATAAAAAGAATAAAAATAATGTCGAGATATAGTGAGGCAACAGTCAAATAATCATACTCTCTCAATGTTCCCCTCTTTCCTATCACATTTGCATCACATTCGGCCCCTTGACTATTGACTCACTTATATCTGACATTTAGAACTGTATTTGCCTTATTATAAACACAATAAGTTAAACCACAATTCCAAAATGTCAACAGAATCAAAACAATCATTAAAATTAATGTATTGTATTAACCAATTTAACAATTTGGTACCAGATGTTGACCATCTAGTAACTATATCCCACCAATTGTGTGCAGTATCAGTTTCTGTCTTCTTGGCTAAACTAAGCAACTTATTCCCTATAATAATACTTGTCATTTCATGATGTAAAATACTATGATTTACTGCCTGTAAATGTTTTTCAAGATGTTGAGTATTATTTAATACTTTCTGTAAAGGATTTAAGCTAAATGTCAAATTATGATATTCCAGTTTGTTGGGTAACCAGATATGAAGTACATTAACATGTGTTTCATGAGAAAATACATAAGTTTCATTGTGTCAATGTAAATGAGTTACATTATCTAAACAACCTACAAAAGGATGCATTAAAGCACACAATAATGTTTGGTTTGTCACTAAGCATATAAATTGTGGTGCTATTTCTACAAACATTTCAAACATAGGAGGTAATACAGTCCACTTGCAAATATTGATGGAATGTTGAAGAAAACATGGATGTAAGGCGATCCTATCTCGCCTACATTCTAAACTGATGGGCTCAGAGCCGAGAATTGGCTCCGACTTGGCCGGTACACTAGCACAAAGTCTCTGATTGGCTGAGCCAGCCCCTATATCCCAGGATGCACTACACCCAAGCCCCCAGATCTCGTTTGCCGCTCCTAGTGCTAAGACATGGTTTCGAGTTGGCTGTGGCTAAGTACCCTATTTTTTTAGTCAAATTTGGGTTTTTTTGTGAGCTTTTTCTTAACATTTAACCAAAACAACTATTTTAATAGCTATCTTGTTGTCTGAGTGTGTATTGGTTGTTTTAGCTTAAAGTTAAAATTTCTGTGGTAAATTCCTGGTGTTTGGTGGGCCTGAGCCCTACCTTTAGAGCATTTAAGTTAGAGCTCTACTCCCTTCCTTTCCTTCCTTCAGTGTGTGTTTTTTGGTCAGAATGTCTGGAAAAGAGCATAGGCCTTCTGGTTTAAAAAAATGTACCAAGTGTGGGTACAAGATGTCTATCACAGATGGCCATGACATCTGTGTTTACTGTTTAGGGGCCAAGCACTTGCAAGAGTCTTGCAGTGTTTGCCATGCCTTTTCCTCCAGGGTCCTCCAAGAGAGAAAAAATAAACTGATTTTAAAAGGCTTAATCAGGCCTTCTTTTGAAGAGGCTCTTCAGTCTTCAGAGCCTCGTGGTAAGAAGAAATGGTCATCAGTTCCAACCAGTCCATCAGATCTGCTGGCTAAAAGAGGAAAATCTATGTCTTCATCTTCGGCTCCATTGCCCTCGGAGCAGAGAGATGAGAGACCAAGTTCTGCTTCCCCTTCCTTGGTTCCACTGAATTCGGAGCCGATGGAAAGGGGTTCAAAATTGGATCTCCTCCCTCGGCTCCTAGGGCTTCGGAGCCGAGAGAGAGAGGGTCGGTTCCAGGATTGGTTTTGTCGGCTCCGACTTCATCGGCTCTGAGGGAGGCTTTGGTGTTCCTTGAGTCTGCCTCGGCTCCAATATTGTTGGAGCCGATTCGGAGCCGAACTCCTACGGTGATATTGGAGCCCATAGAGACAGTTTGTCGAGCCCCTTCTATTTCCTCCAAGTCTTCCAGGCTTTCTGATTCAGACCTGGACAGGGTTGTCCAGAGGCTTCTACAGTCACCGGTCTTTTCCAAATTGCTGTCAGCCCCAGCCCAGTCAGCTCCGGAGCCAGCCTTGCCTGTACCGTCTCTTCCTCCTTCGACAACCTTAGGGTCGTCGGAGCCAGGGTTTACAGAATCTGGGGAAGTTGTTGGGTCAGTTCCGAGACCCGCTGCTAGTCCATCGGCACCTACCTCTGCTCCAACCTTCTCGATACTTTCGACAGGTCCTGGTATTCGTGGCTCTTTGGTTGGGCCTGAGGGGGAGTCATTGGGGCTTCCGACCTCGACTCCTAGTCTCCCTCTTGGTGCTTCAGTGAGGGGGGGCCCAACTCTGGTCAGGGCCTCGGAGGGGTCTTTCTACAGACTCTGGTGGACCCGCCTTCGAGCCTATGAGGAGTGCGCTGGCCAAGTCCCTAGTCACTTCTTCGGAATCTGTAGCTCCTTCACTGGGCACAGCGACTGGAGCCTCTTGTGAACCCCTGTCCTCGGACAGCAGGGCTCCCAGGCCTGAGGATACCTCCTTGTGTGGTCCCTTAGTTTCGGATGGGCCTTCAGAGTCCTTGCCTGATGAGACCCCTAGGAAAAAGATGTGCAAGAGGAAGCACGTGGACTCCCCAGATGAGTCCGTCACCTCAGACACCGATCTGGATGATGCGGAAGGGTCCTCTAAGTTGTCCTCTGACAATGTCTCATTCTCTGACATACTAGAGATCTTGAGACTGAGAGGAGACTGGCCTTCCAAAGCCCATTCCGCGGAAGAGTCGGTGTTCCTTAAGGCCTTTGGAGCCCAGCCCTCCACCTCCTGGGTATCTCCACCCTTCGACGAGTTACTGGACATTATTTGTCGAAGGGTGTGGGAGCACCCTGACTCTGTGGAGCCTGTTCCCACTCGTCCCAATAAATTCTTGTCTGCACCCCCCGATAAGCAGTTTCGCACTAAGGGAGTTCCGGTAGATGCTATGGTGGAGGCGTCTGCCACTCAACAGGACGTGGCAGAGGCTTCGATGTCTATCCATCCACCTAACAAGGAATCTAGGAGCATGGATAGGTACAGGAAGCGTACCCTATCTTCAGTGACCTTTACCTTGCGGTCACTGAATTATTTGTGCCATTTCACAAGACTACAAAGGGATGAAGGAGTTGGGGGATACCCTTTTGGGTAATGTGCCTGAAGCGTTGGCTCAGTCTGTCAACGCCCAGCTATCTACCCTGTCATCCATCATTAACTCGTCCATGAGGCTCATTTCATATGCAGCCGAGGGGGCGGGTAGAGCAGCGAGTTCGGGCGTAGCCCTGAGGAGGCAGGCTTGGATGCACTTGTGTCACTTTGCGGAGGCGTTCAAGTCTTCATTCACAGATGCTCCCTTTGATGGGTCCTCACTCTTTGGACCCAAGGTGAAGGACACACTCACTAGATGCGAGCAGGAGGGCAAGACCTTGTCTGCCGTCGGGGCCCGTTTTTCGCTTCCCACGAGACCTTATCCCAAGGCTCAGAGAGGAGGGAAGATGTGGTTCAAGAAATTGCAAAGGTCTTTCCCTGCTCATCAATGTGAACCCCCCTCCAGAGGCAGAGGAGGGGGGAATTACTCTGGAAGGCATCGCCCTAGAGGTGGCGGAGGCCCCTGCAACACAGGAGACCACGAATCCTTTCGCGGTTCACCCTTCCAACATTCCTGAGGGACGGCCCGACTGTGTGTCTCCGGAGCCAGTCGGGGTTGTTTTTTGGGGCACCTGAAAGCCTGGGAGTCCATCACTCAGGATCAGTGGGTGCTCCGGATCATCGCCAGAGGTTACACCATACCCTTTATTCATGCCCCTTCCCCTCCAAGGAAAATCCCGGACGTGCCACCCAATCAGAGGGTTCAAGCAGCTACAGAAGTGTTAAAGCTGCTAAAAAAAAGGAGTCATCCAACCAGTCCGCGAAGGCCAGACCGGATTAGGAACTTACTCAAGATTATTTTTGGTGCCAAAAATAACAGGGGACTTGAGACCTATTCTGGATCTCAGCCGTCTCAACCACTTCATGAAGAAGTCCAAGTTCTGGATGGTCACTCTGCAATCCATTTTCCCATTGCTGGAAAAAGGAGTTTGGATGTGCTCCATTGATCTCAAGGACGCCTATTATCACATCAAGATAGACAAAGCGTCCAGGACTCACTTACACTTCCGCCTGGGATCCAGTCATTACCAGTTTTGAGCCCTGCCCTTTGGTCTCACCACGGCCCTCAGGGTGTTTACCAAGTGCCTGGCAGTGGTAACGGCTCACCTGAGGCGTCTTGGATTCCAGGGGTTTCAGTATCTAGACGACTGGCTCCTCACCGCCCCCACCAAGTATCTGCTCACTCAAGCTGTAACTACCACCATCGAATTAGGTCAATTGCTAGGCATAACATTCAACTAGGAAAAGTCTGTATTGCTGCCATCACAGCGTGTTGCCTTTATAAGCGCAGAGCTAGACTCCATAGAAATGTGAGCCTACCTCCCAACAGAAAGGATAAGGATCTTACAGAACCAGGTCATGGACCTATTGCCCCGTCGGAAGGCTCCAGCCAGGTTAGTCCTTCAACTCTTAGGATCTATGGTGGCCACTATTTTGTTAGTTCTGATGGCAAGGCTGCACATGCGAATTCTACAGTGGCTCCTTTCGAGCCAATGGTCCTTTCAGGAACTCCCGTTGTCCCACCCGATTCTAATCATGGACACTTGTCAGCGGGATCTCCACTGGTGGCTTCTCTCCTCCAACCTGAACCTAGGCAGACCTTTTCACCCCCCTTATCCCATTGCCGCTGTCACCACGGATGCTTCCCAGACAGGGTGGGGGGGGGCATTATCTGGGCAGGACTGTCCAAGGCACTTGGCAAGACGAGACTCGCTTACATATCAATGTCCAGGAAATGAGAGCGGTGCTTCTAGCATTGCAGGCACTTCACAGCTCTCTCACTGGGGACAATCGCAATCCTTTCAAACAATATGTCGGTGGTTTGGTACCTCAACAAACAGGGAGGAACCAGGTCTTACCCCCTTTGCAGAGAAGCCATGAGAGTGTGGGAATGGGCGATTGCTTCCCAGAGGTTCCTAGTGGCAATGCACATTCCTGGGAAATACAATGTTATAGCAGACAGGCTGAGCAGGGACATTCTGATGCCTCACGAATGGTCCCTGAACAACCAAGTGGCGGATCGGATCTTCGCCCGGTGGGGGTTGCCTTGCTGCGATCTATTCGCCAGTCCACTGAATGTGAAGTGCGACAACTACTTCTCCCTGATTCCTGCCCAAGGGGAAGAACCCAGGGATGTGCTAGTTCACAAGTGGCCCTTCGGTCTACTCTATGCTTTCCCTCCACTTCCTCTACTGCCCAGACTGATTCAGAAGGCTATCCGTCTGGGAAGCTTCATGATCTTGATAGCCTCATTCTGGCCCCGTCAAGTATGGTTTCCATTCCTGAGGTAGTATGCGGTGGACGGTCCCTGGATCCTAGACCCGATTCCGGACTTCCTGACTCACCAGTCGGGGCAGGCCCATCCGTCTCTACGGACTCTCAAGCTAGCGGCCTGGTTGCTCCACTTCTGACCTTAGTCAGGCAGCATGTGTTTTCACCTGAGGTGGTTCAGATACTGTCCTCTTCACATAAGCCCTCTACCAAGAGTATTTATTTTAGCAAATGGAAAAGATTTGCCTTCTGGGCTCAGCGGCATAACCTTGATCCCCTGACAGCCCCTGTTTCAGCAGTATTGGACTTTTTGGCTTCTCATTTTAGACAAGGCTCTGCGGTTTCTATGCTGAAAGTGCAGTTAGCAGCGATTTCCAATTACCATGTTGCCTTTGACCCTTCTCTCATGAGTCACAAATTGTGTAAGGCCTTTCTTAAAGGAGCTTGGTTGCTTTGTCCCCCTATATCACAGCCAGTTTTACCATGGGATTTGAATGTGATCCTTGCTGCTTTGATGTCCCCTACATTTCAACCAGCAACAACTTGTGAGAAAAAAAATTTGTCAGGGAAAACTGCATTTTTGGTAGCTATTACTTCGGCCAGAAGGGTTTCAGAACTTCAAGCCCTTTCTGCCAAGCCTCCTTACCTCATTTTCCATAAGAACAGAGTATCCCTGAGATTAAACCCATCCTTTCTCCCTAAGGTTTCTTCTGCTCTTTCTCTTCAGCAATCAGTTGAGCTTCCAGTCTTCTTTCCTGACTATTCCACTGATGCAGAATACAGATGTCACCAGTTGGATGTACATAGACAACTACGTCTTTATCTGGATAGAACGCAGCAGGACAGGAAATCAGATCAATTATTTGTTGCCTTTGCAGATAATAAAATTGGCAAACCAGTCACTAAGGCCACTATTGCCAGGTGGATCAGGGATTGTGCATCCTTTATTTATTCATCGACAGGAAGGTCCCTTCCATTTCCAGTTAAAGCACATTCTACTAGAGCTATGGCAACTTCAACAGCTTTCCACTCCAGACTGTCTGTAGATGAAATTTGAGCAGCTGCCACTTGGTCTTCTCCACACACTTTTATTGCTCATTACAAATTAGACTTGGAGTCCAGGAGTCGGGCGTCATTTGGCTCCACAGTTCTCGGGAGTGTTTCCAATGAACCTCCCAAGATCTAGGTGCTAGGGACGCGGTCCCATCAGTTTAGAATGTAGGCAAGATAGGATCACCATACATCTTTTAGTTATGTACTTGCCATAATGATAGATGTATGCGATCCATCTCGCCTAAATTCATACATACCCGCCCTCCGGCCCTCTACCTGCAGGATTTGGAGGAAACGCTTTGTGGGGTTTCCACTGAACATCTTATTCTCTTCTCTGGATCACGTATCTCTGTGAGTTAGGTGCATGTGAAGGGGACTTTGTGTGGGCAAACAAGATTTGGGGGCTTGGGTGTAGTGCATCCTGGGATATAGGGGTTGGCCCAGCCAATCAGAGACTTTGTGCTAGTGTACTGTCCAAGTCAGAGCCCATTCTTGGCTCCGAGCCCATCAGTTTAGAATGTAGGTGAGATGGATCGCATACATCTATGGCTATGGTAAGTACATAACTAAAAGTTCATATATATAGGGGAATGTTGTCCACAGATAAGTCCATCCATCATTTTAGTACAGTGTTCCAGTTTGTGTGTTCGGTTTGAGAAATCAATATAATTTCCTTCCACGTGGGGTAGCCAATACTGGAATGGATACACAGGAGGTCCAAATACCAATGGCAAAGTTATGAACTGACACATTATTTTTGCATTTGTGACATTATAATGCATGATATAACCTGTACAAAAATTATCTGTGCATCTTGTTTTTTTCAGAAAACAGTCTTATCCAATTAGTATTAGGTATCCATGTGTTGAATAATTGTCTCCATATATGTTCATTATTAAGCATTAACTTTGTCTGCACAAAATTCTTCTGTGTTGAAACATAAAAAGATTGTAAAATACACGTTGTCCAGTTTACAAACTTAGTAACATTTTTGTCAAATTTCAACTTATGAACTACAGAAGCATTAAATTGATCCAAAAATTATTTTTCATAACTAACTAGCTGTTTTTGGGTATGCCAAACTGTAGGATTCCACTGTAAGTGTAAATGCATAATTTGTGAAACATCCTGACCCACAGTTTTGATTTTATCAGCTAAGACTTTGACATCAATGGCATTTAAAGTTCCTAATCCTGTACCAATACCTTCTAATAAGGTTCTATATCAAGCTCGTTTCTGTCTACGTTTACTGGTTTTTGGAAAAGTAACATTAAAATAGATGTACAGTTTTTTGATATGTTTGTCCTACATATTTACACGTAGAAGGCACTTTAATTATTTGGTCAAAGTGAGCCCTGGGGTGGTTGTTCAATAAAGTTATTTGAGAGGCCCATATTCTATTCATAATCTGAGTTGCGTTCATACAAAACAATACTGTAATGTTCTGTAAATCAATTGATTTATTATAAATATCAGTTCCATTCTGGCAAAAGTAGTAATTTTCTCGATATGTCTGTTCATATTTACAATTACAACATCTTATGTCTGTGTAATTTTGAATTATTACCATAGCTTGTCTGTAATCTAGTCACTGAACATAAAGATGCCCTCTTCTTACCCTCCAAATAGTTAAATTTTCTTCAAAAGTCAAATTGGTAGTAGGACATCCTTGTCCAGCAGAGCAGATACATTTCCTTCTATTCTACTTCGTGTACTAACAGTCCATCTCCACTGGAGTACCATTGAATTAATTTTAATTGCTCTTACTCCTGGTGTTACACACTCTGCCAAAGGGACTCCACCAGCAACAATTAGCATTGGAACTGGAATCTGAAATCAAAGAAAAGTAGCATGATTATTCTCGCAAATAACACCAATCTGCTGGTACATATTCCCATTTTTCCTTCCCTGGTTTAATAAATAAGACAGTATTGTCATTCCCAGTAGCAATAACTTCTGCTTGTTCAGGTTGTTTATTGGGTTCATGGACCCATATTTTTGCACCTGAATTAATTTCATGTATATTGGATATTTGTTCCCTCTCAAAGGCAGCAATAGGCGGTGACTGCCCTCTGGTGACAGTGCCGCCTAACACAGGTACAATAAATACTTGAGATACCCTATCCTTTTTCCGTACATGAGCACTCTCATCTGAAACATTTAACAGAATAATTATAAGTTCCCCTTGGTGACCTGCTTCAACAACTCCATCCACAACCTGAACGCCTTTTAAAGTGAGTGTTGTTTGAGGCACTATCCAACCAAAGTGCTTAATTGGAATTCGAATTCCAATTCCAGTCTCAATCAGTTGAACTGACCTTGGCGGTATTTTGCAAGCATTCATTGAATATAGGCTCAATCCTGCAGTCTCAGGTCTAGCTCTAGTAGGAGCTAATGCACCTGCATGAGTTTCCCAATATGTAATTGTGCCAGTCATCACATATGATTTGATCTGCAATGCTAGAGTTAACATTCTCATTAATGGTGTTTCTGTTTCTGAAATTGGTCTATTATTTAAACTCTGTAATGCCATATTTAAATTATCTCTCCAGTTTTGCAGAGCCCCACTTCCTAATTTTCTTAATTGATCTTTAAGTAAGCCATTCATTCCTTCAATTAACCCTGCTGCCTGTGGGTAATAGGGTATATGAAATACCCATTCAATATTATGTTGTTTTGCAAAATCCTGTACCATTTTCCCCTTAAAACGAGAACTGTTATCACTTTGTATTTGCAAAGGCATTCCATAATACAAAATAATTAAATCCAAGGTTCTTAGAGTACTTACTTGTGTTGCTCATTGACATGAAAAACCAATAAAATACCCAGAATAAGTATCTACTGTTGTACATATATATTGGCAACCTTTATTTAATGGTAAAGGACCAACATAATCAAGTTGCCATATCTGGCCTGGCAACTTTCCTCGTCCAATATGTCCCTGAACTGTATGAGGTATGGATCTTTGTTGGGTATGCTGACATATTGGGCATTGTAATATAACAGTTTTAATTTGATCTAATGAAAGTGCAATTCCTCGTTTGTGCCCACCTGTAAGTGACGTTTTCTCCCAGATGTCCGCAATTCTGATGTGCCCATTTTGCCATCCCCAATGCTCAGAGTCATCTGGTATATTAGCTTCTGACATTCTTGTTTGCTCATCTATAACAGAATTAAACCATTGTTCTAGATAATCTGCAGAACAATGTGCATCAACATGATAAACTGTTACAGTACCTTGATTTATCATTTCCCAAATCGATTGCCATAATTATTTTCCCCAAACTTCTTTTGAATGAATTTTCCAATCATTTTTCTGCCAGGTAGGCAACCAGGTTGCTAACCCATTTGCCACTGACCAAGAGTCAGTATAAATATGACATGTACTTGGCATCTCCTGTTTCAATGCTTGATATACAGCATAAAATTCTGCATACTGACTACTTTTGCCACTCCCTGAAGATGTTAAAATTCTTTTAGTCACTGGGTTATAAGATACAGCCTTCCAACATCTTTTATTCCCTACATATTTTGTTGACCCATCAGTAAACCAAACACGTTTATGTTGTTCTAGAGGTACCTGTACATATGGCATCCCCCATTTTACAGGGGACTCACTGACTGGTTCAGCCTTGTCACTAACAGAGAGTTGTTGATCTATTGGTATTTGGGCCACCTTTTCATGTAACATTGCTACCCCATTAATTCCAGGTTTAGCCCTATCCTGAATATACCATTTCCATTTGATAATACCTGCTTCCTGCGCATGACCTATTCTATGCATCTTGGGTGAACTCATCACCCACTGCATTATAGGTATCTCTGGTCACAAAAGCACAGTATGTCCTATTGTCATTTGTTCAGTATCTAGAAGTGCCCAGTAACATGCTTGAAATTGTTTCTCGAAAGTAGAATATCTTTCCCCTGCATCTGGTAATCTTCGAGTCCAGAATCCTAGTGGCACCAGCTTTGATCCCTGTTTCTGCCAAAGGCTCCAATTAGTATAATAATCCTGTACGGATATGTGCAGCTCTACTTCCCCGTCCTGTAGGGGCCATAAATCTAATGCTTTTTGAATAGCCTGCTTTGCTTGCTCAAAAGCTTTCTGCTGATCATCCCCCCAAACAAACTCATATTTCTTCCTAGTCACCTTGTACAATGGGGAAAGTATTGACTTAAATGAGGAATATGCTGTCTCCAAAATCCAAATAATCCTATAAATTGCTGTGCCTCTGTCTTATCCCGAGGGGTTGGAAATTCTAAAATCTTTTGTTTTGCCTTTGGTAAAACTTCTCTATGTCCCTGATGTCACTGAATTCCCAAAAATGTTACTGTTTGAGCTGGTCCCTGAATCTTATTGGGATTGATCTCACAACCCTTTGTTCTTATGTGATTAATTACCATTTGTAAATACTCGTTCACTTCTTGTTCAGAATTTTCCTGAATGAGAATATCATTAATGTAATATAAAATTTGTGTATTCTGAGGTAACCTTATTTCGTCTAAATGTTCTGCCACTATTTTGTGACAGATAGTAGGACTATGCAAATATCCTTGTGGTAACCAAGTAAATGTATATTGTTGTCCCTGCCAGGTAAAAGCAAATTGATCATAATTATTTTCTGCAATTGGTATGGTAAAGAAAGCATTTGCTAAGTCTGTTACTGCATACCAAGTACCCTGGTGTTTCTGTATATTTTCTATTAATGTAATTGTATCTGGAATTGCCGCTGTCAGTGGTGGAGTATATTTATTCAATTGCTGGTAATCTACTGTCATTCGTCAAGACCCGTCCAACTTTTTGACAGGCCAAACTGGGTTACTCCATGCTGTCGTAGTAGTTTTTAAGATTTCTGACTTTAATAAATCCTGAATTGTTTCACCTATCTCCTTATGCCCCCCCGGAATTCTATATTGCTTTAAACTAATTACCTTCATTGCTGAAGGCAATTCCATGGGTGGCATTTTAACTTTTCCTACTGTAACTACTTTGACTGAAAAATATGGCTTAACGCCAAATTGATACTGTCTGTCCGATAAATTCAACGTCAAACTCTTTAAAATATCAATTCCTATTATGTATTCAGGGACAGGTACTATTAAGACAGAGTACTTTTGCTTTGGCAATCAACCTATTTTAATTTCTAACATAATCTGAACAGCTTTAATTTGCTTTCCACCAAGTCCTGTAATAGTAACTTGTCGCCCTTTGAATAAAGGCAGATTACCATAAATTAATCAGGCCTCTGCTCCAGTATCGATTACAGCCCGGACCTGTTGTTCATTATTATTTTTCCAGAATATTGTCACGTCTACATATGGTCTAAAATCCTGCCGAGCCCATCCACTTACTGGAGCTTGGCCAGTTTCCTAGTCGAAATGTAAATCTGACAAGTCAGGATACAGTGCAGGTGGAGCAGAGGGAACTGCTGAACCTTCTTCCCTGTGTTCAGTTTTACTGTCTGCTACATACTCCTCCCATTTTTCTACATTCTGGGTTTGCCTGCCTTTCTTATTCAAACCTCATTTTTTGTACATCTCCCACATTGCCAGAGTATCTATACCATCAATCTTATCTTTTGACACCCCATCTTTCAATAAAGCAGCAAACATATCTTTTCGGGACACTCGAGCTTCTTTGTGTCCAGCACTTTTATTTTCTGTTCTATCATTATTTAACTGTTTTGGTCCCCATTCTCCTAGATCTCCCAACTGCTGCAGTCCCTCAATAACTTGAGAAATAGCACTTCCCGTCTCACTAATCAAATATGTTAACATCACTGTTTTATAAGCCGGAGGTGCTAACTTCGTAATCCTGTTTCTAACACAGACTGCCAGAGCATTTTGTAATAATGTATCAGCGGACCCTACAAGTAAAGCAGTTTTCATTGTCTCTTCCTTAATTCTTTGAATAGCATCTCGTAATGTGAACCACGGCCTATCATTAGGAGGCCAATCCATTTCTGTAGGTTTTTTTTAGCACAGCAATCTGCTATAATTTTAAAAAGGGGTGCTACACGCCCATTATATCTTTGTAACGCATCTTGTACTGAAGGATCGCTACTTAATACACAAAACTTTTGTGCATCATCTTCATTTATCTGTATTCCTGTAGCTCCAGTCTCATAAAGTCTCACTAGCCATGTAATTAGAGATTCTCCTGACCTTTGTTTGAATTTTTCAATTATATCACTTACTTCTTGTTGTGAAAAATCTTCCATAAAATGGTCATGATGTCCTGGCCGATATCCTATCTCTTGCGGGCCAGGAAGCATCTGCTGTTTTCATCTAAGAATGGGTTTTACCTTTACTTGTCCCCCTTTATTCTGATCCTCCTCTCCAGGGGAAATATAATTTTTATCAACAGAGTTTGAATGGGACAGAGAATCAGAAGAACACCAAATGTCTCCATCCCAATGATCCAGATCCCAGTCAAAACTTGCTTTTGCAATTGACATTTGTACTTTCTTTTTATTAATTTTGCCTTTTCATTTGCGATATTTGTATCTCACTACCCGTATAGCAGCCTTTTCCGCTACATGCTGATACATATCTGTTTTGTCTGCTAGTAATTTAGTCTGAGACTGTAAGATTACATTTGTTTTTTGAACTCTACTATCCGTTTCTCTAATTGTTTTATTTGTTCACACTTGCACATCTTATCTTCATGTAATTTTCGGTATGCAGTCAAGAGGATCCAGCCCCATCTGAATACAGCACACAATTCTTTCCCTATTTTGACTAGAACCTTTTGTAGGCATGCTTGCACTGAACCTGGTTTGGCATCCTTTAAACAAACATCCCAATTCTCACTTAATCCTCTACCGGTTGACCATTCCAAAGCTAATGCTTTGTACAGGTCCTGGTCCCATCCTGGAATTTCTACTTCACAACTGCTATATCCTTCTTGCTTTTCCTTTTAAACATTTTGGATCCTGCCGACTACGCCAAAATAATGTGTTGCCTAATGAGCAGGATTAATAAACTCTACTTGTCTATTTAAAACAGAAAAGCAAGTTTACTCTATTCCACTAAAACAGAGCATTCAATAGTAAATGGAATTAGACAATACATTTAAAGAAAAATTATACATCACCGATAAAGAGAAAACTTCATCATATATTCGGTCTCGACTGGGAAGCCCTGTTGCAGTCAGGCAGGAGTCTTCGTCGGGAAAACTGTCCTGGGCAGTGCGTCCACTCCACAGGTGAGGCTTCTGCCTGACTGTGGAGAATCCAGTCTATATATAACCAAGTTGTTTACCACAGGTCATGAGAATCAGTACTTTTTCAGTGTAGGCCTGATCTTGCTAGAGCATTCTGTGGTGTTAGCCACCCACCCCAGAAGGAACATCAAATCCTGCCAAGTACAATGATTCTGCAAATTTCAAATACTACACTGGAATATTCCAATAACCTTGCGAGTTTTAGTACATTACTAGAAAACTCCAGACAAGTCATGTTTCATAATCAAAAGTAGTAAGCAAGGTATGTTTCGTAATCAACGGTAACTTGCTGAAATCATCAGAATGTTCCGGAACAGAGCATCATCTCTTATACCTGCTCAAAAGGTTAGAATGTTTTGGAACATAACATTCTAACATCATTCTGTATATCAAAAAAAAATAAAAATAATAACAATAATGTCGAGATATAGTGAGGCAACAGTCAAATAATCACATTCTTTCAATGTTCCCCTCTTTTGTATCACATTCGTATCACATATGTAGAGGGATGAAAGGTATGAAGAAGTTATATGACCAGAGACATAGCAGTTGCATTTTTCTAGAGTCTTGAAATATGCTTTTATTATTGATTGGAAAATTGGGGTAAGAGGAATGATCTTTAAAAACATCCCAAACATATTGGTAGAAATTCAATATGTTTTTGAGACATGATCTATTTCCTGTAAAGCCATGTTGAAAAATGTCTTTGCACATGGTTACTTTGATACCTAACAGTTCTAGGACTATTCTTTCAAAGCATTTACCCAAAATGCAGGTAAGGCTTACAGATCTATGGCTGTCCATGGGATTAGCATCTCCCCCTTCAGCACAAACACAGCAATGTTCTCCCACCATAACTCAGGGACATAACTTTGAAACATTCCATATAATCAAATGTTCATAATCTTGAACGTGTTTAACACCTGCAGAACTGATTGAAACTCATTTGATCACTTCTGCCGGTGTTAAGTCTATGCAAGATTGTGCACAGTTCGGATCGGAGAAATTGCTCTTTCCCCACTATAGAGCAATCTTAGAGTTGGTATATATAATTAACAAGGAGTTGTGGGGGCCAGGGGATTGACCCTATGCAAAAAAAAAACATAATTGTTTTATTTTCTCACTGTTTTGGCTTTCAAACTTTTGGGATCGATCATTTTCCACTTGAGATTTTTATACTTCGATGATTAGATGTACATCTTATAACAGTACTTTAAGGTTTCCTGAAAGAGAAACAGTAGACATCCAGTTACACTATCAACAATATTTAGCAAAAAGTATTAATTTACTCCCATCTGGTCCTGCTGAAGTTGTAGTTTTTATTACCTCTAATGCTTTTTTTAAGACTGATGAGTTAATTAAAGGACATATGCCATCGCTTTCAAATTCAACCGAATCATTGCAGCTACTGGCAAGTTAATGATTGCCAGCAAAGTTATCTCTAAACAATTTAAGTAAAGGACTAGTCTTGGTTACTATACAGTTATTTTCAACAATATTTAAACCTTGATTGTTTTCTTCATACTGTCTTATGTGCTTGAGAAATGCCTTCTTATCTGTGGTATGTACTGCAAGATATTTCTCATACCTACGGTGTGTATTCCTAAGAAGTTTTCTAAATTCTGCTTTTGTCTTATGGTATTTATTCAAATTCCTCTGTTAGATGGGACTTGTATTTTTGGTCTTATGGTATTTATTCAAATTCCTCTGTTAGATGGGACTTGTATTTTACCATACTATATTTTTTTCTGTTTCTTAATTTCTCTAACTACTTTGTCCACCATACCAAACCTGTTTTCCTTTCATTTAAGTGTGTATTTGGTACATACCTATCCACATTTCTATTTATGATATTATTAAAAAAAATAACTTTCCAGGAATCCAATCCACAATATCTAGCTGCCTTATACTATCTTCCCATTTCCATTCACTCAAATATAATGAAAATGAGTGTAATTTACTATAGATATATATATATATATATATATATATATATATATATATATATATATACATATATAAAAGTAATGAATTTCGCTTTTTCCTGGTTAGGGGTTGCCACAGCGGAACTCCGGTCCGCTAATGATTGGCAGTGGATTTTGTACAGTGTCAAGTTGCCAGCCCAACATTCAACCTTCAAAGAAGGCACACTCATTCATGCACACACCTACCTGCATGTCTTTAAACGTCACTCGACTGCAGGGAAGACATGCAGACTCCACACAGAAGGTGCTCCAGCCGAGAATCGAATGGGAGAACCTCTTGCTGTGAGGTGACAATGTTAACGTCTGCACCACCCCTGCTCTATATATATATATATATATATATATATATATATATATATATATATATATATATATATATATATATACAGTATGTGTATACACACACACACACATATATATATATATATATATATATATTTTTTTTTTTTTTTTTTTAATTAGTTTTATATTGTCCAGCTCAAAGAGAAATGGTGTGAACCAAAAAGTTCAGGTAAAATTAAGAAGGAAGAGATCCTGATTTTCTCCTTCACTCAGATTACATCCAAAATACTATTATTCCTTGTAGGTTTGTTGACAATTTGAATATATCCACACATACTCTCTAAGATTATAATGTTATTTAAAGGACAATCATATGAAGACAAGTCCTTCCATTCAGATCTCCAGCTATGATGTCAAACTTTTCAATAAATACATCTGACAGTGGTCTTTTGAACAGATTGATACTCTGTTCTTGTTATTTCTATTATTAGTGTAGCCACAATATGTGCTAAATAATAAAGGCCTATTTAAGTTTGAGAAACTAATTTCAGTTATATGAACAATTTCCAAGTATTCACCAATAGCTGTAGCTTCCAAGAAGGGAGAACTTATTGTTTACACTCCTAACAATATTCAGGGAAAAAATCCTATTGTATGTTATTTTCAGTCCCTATCTACCATCCCATTTACCTTCTTTGTAAACATTTTTAATCTCTTTAGTTAGTCCACCCAGCATAGTCCTGTTCTCAATGTAGCTCAAATGGAGTTTATATTTGCAGAAACAGTTAACATGCATTGCCATATCTTCCTAAACGGTTATTTCTTCAATAGAGGTGAATGCATGGACCACATATATCAGAGTCTAATTAAATTTTAAGAAGGGGATGATGTTCCACCATTAAAAGTGAAAAACCCCTTTCCTTTATTATCTGAACAATCTTTTTAATTTCACTCAGAAACTCAAGACTCATTTGTCCTTCCAGTATCATTTGTACAACAGACAATCATTACCTGCCCATACCTATTGTTGTCCCTAAATAATCAGTACAAAGCTGTACTGATGTCCTTCATCCTACCCCTGAGAGTGAGTTAACTATAATTAATTTCCTATTTATTCTAGTTAGCATAATTTTATACTGCTAATCACTAAAGTCTGTTTACTTAAAGTATAAGGTAGTGTTATGACAATTTCAGAATTCTCTTTAAGTATAACTTCAGAGTTTCCATTAACATTTGCAATTCCTGCGCCACCTAATCCTCGTCTGTACTTTTCCTTAAACTATTCAAAAACGTCATGGTCAACAACCTCAAATTCATATCACTAAGCCCTCTCTTATTAGTACTAGCTTTTTTTCGTTATTCCAACTTTTATGTTTGGAGAAGGTATCGTATCAATGGAATCCCCTATGTCATTACAACCCTACATGTCACCACTACTAACATAACTTGTTACTTTAATAATTTGAGGCTATTTCCTTCCTATTTTTATATGTAAGCTTACTCTGTATCTTATCGCTCATTGTAGCTGATTAAGCGTTTTGTATGTGCACAGCACATAATGCTTGTACTTCCGTGATTTTTAGAAATTTGACTATTATAAAATATGTTTGCTACTGTTCACTTCAGTGCCTTTGTCAAGTTTCAAGGCACATTCAGTGTTTACTACTTATGCATTCATGTAACTAACTTGCTTCTTAACTAAAATGGTTGAACATTTTGAGCGAGTTTCCATTTCAACATCCTATTCATCTGCGGATGTAGATTATATCTTGCACTCTTTGCATAAAGTCAAGTAACTCTTAGACAGTAGATCTTCTAAACATAAAATCAAGAAACTCTTAGCTAGTCAAACTTCTAAACATAAAATCAAGTAACTCTTAGCCAGTAGATCGTCTAAACAAAACATCTTCTTCTCCTCCAACATAAATAAACTAAATAACAAGAAAAATATATTTATTACCTCTAAGCCTCACCCCTTTTACTCCTAACATTTTTAACAAACAATGTGCTAAGACAAGATATATATACCAAGACGCCCCCGTTCATTAGCAGTGGAGATTCAATACTGTCTCTTTCCCAACTTTCATTATCAGAATTATTGAATGATTACTGTGTTGTTTACACTTTAACATGAAATTGTGTTTTTTTATAGTTTCTGAGGCTGGTGTATTGGTTTTCTGTTGGATAATGCATTTGATGGATGTTTTGCAATGGTTTATGCTTGATAGTTTGTATGTTCTATGTTTATTTAATTTGTATTTATTTATTATTTATTTATTTCACTTGTTAACCAGGAAAATTCTGACTTGGCCAGGAGCCCATTTTCAGTGGAGGCCCGGGGAGAAAAGCTCCAGAAAAAAACAGTATACAATAAAAAGTAAATAAAATATACAAAAATACTAGTCAGTACAATTTTAGCATGTGGAATATTATACACAGGACAATTATAAGAACACACCGAACTCTATATCAAGCTAAGAACAGGACATTAAAGCTGATTACACAGAGACAAGATAGCAAATAAATGAAATAGAATATAACAACAGGAATATAAGTAGAAATAGTCATGAAATATGTACAGTCACTGGAAATTTTGTGTCAACAGTGGTGCCTAAGTAGCCTTTGTATAGGTGGAGTTATGACAACCAAAGACAGCCAAAATAATCCAGGAGAGGTGGTGGTAAATGAGATTCGACTGTAGAAGAGCTGAAAGAGGTGGGACAGTTTGAATGGAATTAGCCAGGGGTTTTGTTATATAATGACAAATTATCACTTTTTTTGTTAAAGAAATGTCAAAAACGCTAATACTACAAGCAAAAATATATTTACTAAATATACACAACCTTTCTGAACAAAAGATAGGATGTTGTTATTCCATTCAAAGATCTTTTGAAACAAGATTGCTAGGCAAGCAAAAATATCCTGTACCAGTATATTTTTTGACTGGATTTTTGATTACATTTCAAAGTATATATGTAGACTGAACATAAAACAAAATCATAAAATTTGTAGTCCTCAGACAGGCAAGTAAAGACAAGAACATAAGAAATTTTTCAACTTATTGTTTGAAGCAATTTCCTCAAAATAACAATTCCATTTTACACTTGCAGTACAGAACTTACAGTGTCATAAATATGCACATCCTTTCTTCGTGTTAGAAAGAGTATATTATCTCTTTAAAGCTCTCTGGTGGCGATAAAGAAACTCTCCTGGTTTCCACTTTCATTAAGGGAAACACATTCTTCTAGCTTCCAAGTTACATTAAAAAAAACAGAAACACATTGAGCATAGGGCTTTTCTACTCCTTCACAAGTTCAAGAAACTGAAATTTCTGGAATTAAGGTTTTTAATCATAAAACAAATTATAGCAAAATGTACCTTCCAATGCTTAGTTCCCTCTCTCACCCATCTGAGGTCATACTCCTTGGGAACTTGTGAATGTGGTGTGTGTATATTGCGGGTGCAAGGCATGTTTTACTCTGAATCCAGCCAGCTTCTTAGCTTTTGTTAGTCAGAGCCACATTCAGCTAGCTTAATACTTTCATGGATCAGAATCAAAATGATATCTAAAATACCTGTCCATAGCTTATCTCTATCTGGTGGAACATACTGTACATATATATATATATATATATATATATATATATATATATATATATATATATATATATATATAAGTGGTTCTATTCTATATGATCAAACATATTTAATGGTGAAGTGAAAACACTGACATAAAATGTTCAGACATACGGAATACTGAATGTAATAAATACTGAACTTAAAAAACATTGAGAACGGAAAACTATTCCATGCTCTGATATTAACAGTAAAACTCCCCATACCACAAGCCTCAAATTCATATGAATAGTAGCAGGGTTACAAGAAGGTTTTTATTAAGGTAAGGTAAGGGTTAAAGTTGGGGGAAGGGGCAGCAATAGAGTTAGGGTTAGCATCCATTATTACCCTTCCCCCAACCTTAACCCTACACCTTACCCAAGTCAAAACCTTCCGGTAACAGTACCACTACACAAGACACACTCGCACACACAAACATGCACTAACAACACTAAATATATCCCTTATCTATACTTCACTCTAAACCTAAAAGACACACACTTGCACGTAAACATACAACACCTATCCATAACCTATCCCTGACCCTAGCCCTAACTCACAAACACTGTCACCCCCTCCAACCCTACTAACCTGCATCATCAAAACATAACATCAGTATTTGCACTGCTCAGCTATCCATACAATTGAAATTAAACAACACCCCTGTGTTCCCTGACCAAATGGACATTCAACAAAATGCATGGGAACTACATAAAACCACACACACACACACACACACACACACACATATATATATATATATATATATATATATATATATATATATATATATATCTTTGGTTCAGCTGTAGGAATGATTGACATGCTGAAGGATACCATCAAAACATTCAGGCTGTGTAACGTCAACAAACTTTAATATTGAAGGTGGTAACCATTTGAACAGATTAATGAATATTATAATGGTCTGCTCCACCATCTGCATATACCTCCCCTTACAATGATGTGATAATGTCATCTTTACTCAGTAGTTTGCAAGATTAAACAGAAACAAAAAAGTATCAGTTTATTTTTAGATGGTACAGGTGTTAGACATGCATTATGCATATGACAAATGCTTATTAATGAAGTAGTGTAATATTAAGTGTGGTTACCAGCTGCATGCACAACAGAAAGTCACTTCCTTGTTAATATTGCTGTGGAACAAAATAAACAGTGATGTTGTTGGAATTAATTAAACATAAGTATAAGTTGTGCAATAAACTAACTCATGAAATTTCAAAAGAAAAGGAAATGCTTTATTGCAGCTAATGAAAGACATAATTGGTCAAACTTTATGAATAATATATTGAACAGCATGATATAGAGGTCGGGGTTCATCACAGGACATTCAAGTGTACAGATGAAGCGATATGAGATACAGTACTTCTATAACACTGTCATTCCTCCTGTTATTTAAAATATGTGCAATGTGTTTACTCTTGTCAATGTCATGCTTTTTAGGTGGTATGAAGATATCACCAGCTGAGTTATGAACGTGTACCTGGTTGATCCTAGACTGCTCTGTCACAATACAGGCATATCAGCAAGATCTAAAGTTTGCCTTCCAAGTATACATTTCAATTTCTTATTCCAACCCTCCAGTAGGTTTTCTTTGCATGGTAGTCCTGTTTCATTCACCTGATACACAGGTAAAGGCTGTGGTAGAAATACAGGTAGTAGAACAGATGACGTTGCAAATCAGTACTGAACTTCCTTTTTCATCCATGTTCATAAAACTGTAAAAATGTATGAACTCCTGTTCAATAAAGGCTGTCAACCACACAAAAATATTTAGAAAACAAGCCAAGCTACCTCCATGGAGAAACATTTATTAACTAATAAACAATAAATGACATAAAAACAGCACAGACATAGAAACAGGGATAAGCGCTTTCAACTCATACCACTGGAATTCTTTGTGAAACTTTTTATTGCTGCTGGTTCAAAATTACATACAATTTACATTAGCTGTGCTTGGAATTCACACTGTGCAAATACATCTAGAACAGCATTCCCCATCAGACTGTAAACTAGTAAAGATTTGGACATCATCAGTAGTATAACAAATGGAACACTTTCGTACATTCCCCCAATTTCAGTGCATGTATGCACATAGTATAGTTGGCACATAACATGACCACATATTACATGTGTAATAAGAATCAGTATGGACATATGTCAGCATTCATCCTTCATGTTATTGTATATATATTAAGACTCCACATTTCAGTGACCACATCTCTGATTGTGTACCAAGTACAGACGTTGGCATGTCTTTACTCAGACAAGCAGTCTTCCTCCTCACTCTGTGTATAGTGTTGGTCATACATGGCTGTGTCAGTAGCTGTCCATTAACATCATTGCCAATTTTTGTTAACCAATCACTCAAGACTTCACATGGGAAGCCTCTATATTTCTCAGCTCTGTCCCACACTATAGACATTAACTCATACTTCTCAGCCATTCCTTAATCTGGGATGTGATTGAGAGCCATTGATTTATGAAGTTTATCTCCATAGGCTGTAACTACAGTCACAGCTCTGCCTTTGCATTGCATTATTGCCTTCAGTCTACAATACCAGTACCAAATTTGTGCTGACTCCCTCAACAGATAGTATAAGTGCCCAACTATGGATACGTTTTTCCCTTTTTGGGATGCCATGTATTGATAGCACATCCCTAAAACACTGGGGCCCATAGTGTCTCTTGACATACCAGGCAAGTCTGTTTCCATATCTTACACTTAACAAACACTGGTAGATGTTTCTGAATATGCGTATGCAATACTTCAGATGGAGGATACCATTCATACAGAGTATGACACATAATGATATTTCACTGTAGGCTCACTTTGCAAAACTTATGAGCAGCATTAACCTTGCATACCTTTCCTGGATGTCAACACAAAATTCCTTACAAATTTTCAATGGGCGACTGAAGGTTGATGTATGTTTGAATGCAGGGAACACAGTATGTATCACAAAATTTTCTATTTCACTGTGGCATTCTCCACTTTAACAGCACACTCTCACATTCAATAGAATGTACTTACACAGCCTTCTCATTACCATCTATCAATGACTTTGTATACACACACATACATTTATTTATATATATATATGTCTGCGTGTGTGTGTGTGTGTGTGTATATATATATATATATATATATATATATATATATATATATATATTATATATTATATATGGTTTACCATCAAAATGTTGATTGCACATAGTTGAATGTGCACACCATTGACAAATTTACACGGAATCTGAACTATTGACTTTTCAGAATGCCAAAAAGCAAACAAACTTTTACATTTCTGACCTCTCCACACCTAAAACCAAGTGCAAACATGGATCAAAAAGGGGGTGAGATTTTGCTGTTCGGAATATCGGTGTTTGACTTTTTCAGCAGTCGGAGTTCAGAGTTTATGTAAGTGGTGTTGTCGATGTGCAATCAACATATTGATTGGAGACCTATGGTGAGCTCACTACATATGTGCACAATGTCATTACAGTTCTTCTTACTGAAATCATTATAATTAACATCACCTTTACGATTTTTCACACCACAGATATTATACACATTCAAACATTTATATGCTTGATATTTGGCATGCAACAGCAGATTCGAAGATCATTGCTGTGTTCAATTAGACATTTAGGAAGCATATATATTTATATAAACTATACGTTTTATATATGTGTGTGCATGTATGTAATTATTTATTTATTTATTCATATTTGTTTACCACGGTAGTGCACTGATCAACATTAACCAGTTTCAGGCTAGTGTGTGTGTAAAAATAGCCAGCACCTGGTAAAAAATTCCAGTCAATTTTATTTGGGCTGCATACATCTCCCACAAATTGCGGCTTTACTCAGAATGGGCATTTTTAATGCTTAATCTGATAATGAAAGAAAGACCAGTTTTAAATAAAACACTCAAAATTTCATGTGACCTAAAGCAACCATTTAGAATGAATATCAGAGAAGAAAGAGGGTCTACCAAATGTATATGTGCATGTAATATTACTCAGTGGTAAAAAAATTACCATCTCGTGAAAGCCACAGTACATCTCAACAATAAAAAAAGTAAAATTACAAAGATTGTATCAGTGCCCTTGAATGGGATACAGTTACCAGAATTAATTAAAAAACAAAAACAAATATTAAATAAATTCATTCAATACTGGAGGAGAACTAACCCTCAAGTTAATAACTCATGGACTTTTTTTTTGTGAAGTAAATTGTGCCTTGGTCTTTGTGTCGGTCCCCTTCCTTGCACCTGATCAATTTCCATAAAGGTTAAATGTATGCACAGTAAATTGTAGCAGGGTAAAATATTGTCATCTAGTGGGAACCACAGTTCATTTCAACAATAAATAAGTTTGTATAAATGCCATCTAGTGGGGTATAAATTAGTGAATTAATAAACAAACAGACAAACAAAAAAAATATATTAAACTAATTCATTCCAACCTTACGAATAAACAAAAGTAATTTTGCTTTTATGTTTGTGTCATTGTCCATCCTTGTACCAAATCTATTCCTGTACATGAGAAAATTGCATTGGGGTGTTGAACCTTATGGTGATATAAAACACTGCATATCATCTTACAGTTTATGTCACTAATACATAGAGAAATCCAATGTCTTATAGTGCATGACATCTGCCCAACACAAAATGCTCTGTAGGGGCGCATGGCAAGATAAATGACAAAGACAGGTTAGCATATAATAAAGGAGAGCATTTCAAAGGGTTCAATAGTATTTGCAGAAGTCAAAGAATTTATCTTACAAATTCTGCGACATTTCCACAGTGCGCACATGGGTAAAATTTGTTTTAGTGGTTTTGATAGTTAGTGGTTACTGCATAGAAACAGATCCACCATTTTTCTTAAGCAAAAATAGTTCCCAAGACTAACATGCAGGAGCCCTTAAGATAGCAAGACCAAGCTAGTTTACCTGGAATCATCCTGGTTATAGCTGCCATGTTAACTGACAAATTTTATGCTCATCTCCAAGTTTCCACTGAGGCCTCATCTCCCATAAGGCATAAGTACAGTGTCAAATTTAAGAACAAACCCATTTTGTGGAACCTGAGTATTAACAAATTATATGAGAAGAGGAAGAAACTCATAGCCCATAAAAAGAAACCCAACTCCTCATTATTTAGAGACTAACTAAAAAATATCAACAAATGACTTAGGAACAAAAGTAAATCCTTCAGGAATAAGTACAAATAGAGTCTTGCCACCCATACAAAGGATAACCACACAGCCTTATTTGGTTATGTCGGGAAGCATAAAAAGAACACCCTCCAATGGACTGAGCTAATATAAAATAACATTGTATACTCATGACCCCCTTCACTTCTGAGAAAGTCCTTAGTGCTCCGTCAAGGCTTTGGACACTAGTTAAAGGGCCTCGATAATGTACAGATTGTCTTCTTTTAAGTGCCAAACAATGTTTGGTGGACTCATTACAAAGTCTATTCAATCTCAGCCTCTCCATTGGCTACATGTTAGAGGTATGGAAAACTGCTGTAACTGTACCTCTTCACAAAGAGAGGCTCACTACTGGTCCACACAGCAATAGACTCAAAAGCCTCACCAGCCTTATATGAAAGGCAATGGAGCACATCATTATGGAACTTATTAATAACGACATACGTGATCTTCAAACCTCGACACAAATGGATGTTTTTTCACTGAGGCACTAGACTCAGGCAAATCAGTTCACATTGCATACTTGGACTTGGCCAAGATCTTTGATACCATTCTACACTGTGGCATCATTAATAAGCTAATACAGTTAAATGTAAACCATGTTATTCACTGTATAGCAAACTGATTCATTGATTTGACCCAGTCTATTAGTGTTGAAGGTTTGCATTCATATAAGAGTAGGTATCCCAATGGTGTCCCTGAGGAATAAGCCCTGGGACCACTCTTCTTTGGTATCTACTTCTCTGCCACTGATGCTGACACCAAAGACCTGTGGCTGATAACGTTTGCAGATTATTGCAAATGCAGGGATGTCATAAATAACCTTACTAACCTCTGGATTCTCCAAGAGTGTCTAAGATGGACTAACAAGTAGATCATGGCCTCAACTTAAATGCCAAGAAATGCAGCATTGTGTCCCTTGGCAAATCCAGAAAAATGCCACATATGTGGCAACTTCTAAAAAAAATGTCTCCGTAATTGGGGATTTGGACACTTTCATAATCAGTGAACTATCTTCTGACCATCATGTGACTACTGTTGTTGAGAAATCCTTTATATAGAAAGACTAATGTGGCAACAGGTGTTACTGCAGGACTGTCATGTGCATTCCTGGATTTGAATACAGCATATTCCATACACTTTGGGTGGGAGGTTGGCATAATGGTTAAGGTATTGCCCTTATGGACACAAGGTGCAGGGTTTGATTCTCACATGGAGTTATTGGCTAGTTTTAAAATAGCCCACAAGGGCAGTTAACCTAGTACTAACCTATGAACTAATCATAAATGTCCAAGGAAGTTATCATCTCCATTATCTGGCCAATAATTCAGCATAATGCCCCCTTTGGTATGTACTTATCTAGGCCCATGTCCCAGCTCAAGAGATCAAAGTTTTCCCTTCCTAAAAAAATCAAGGGCATGTCCTCCTTCAGCTACCTTGATCATCTTAAATGCTCTCTTACTCTTTTCCATTTCCTATAAACTCTTTGAGAGGGGACCTCAGCTTTGTCTACAGAGCTTCAAAAGATCCAGCCTTGTCCAACCTCCTACAAATCCACAAAACTAGCAATACACTAATGACTTGCTCAAGAGCACTAAACTAAATATCACCTGCTGGTGTGATAGATACCTATCACAGAGAATACCTCTTTTATGGACTAGACTCCTCTTGGGTGTATAGCATAGTATCTCACTGACCCTTTTTAAGCATAACCTGAATGACTGGATGGACAATCATAAGTAAACCCACAGTCTGCCCCCCCAAGTCCTTATAGAAAGGGTCAAAACTAGGTACAAGTACTTTGTTTTGTGGGGTGTGATGCTATTAGATGTTTTGGTAATTTCAATGTGGGATCATATGGCAGGGCTACAAATGGTCTGCTGGATCAACAGCCTGGTATTAACCTAAGAATGTACGAGCCTATGAACCAGGAAGTCTGACTGTGACTGTCGACATTCCCTTCTCTGGGAGTTTCTAGATTAACAGCAGGTAGCACATGGGATCATATATGAGCAGCAAAGGCATAAATTAAAATTTGACTGCAGTGTATGTTAAATGTAGACCCCTCAGAAAGATAGCGTTTGAGTAAAACATTCTGAAGAGTCACCTCCCAGAATAATTTACCATGTTGGTTCAACTACAAGATCACAGTGATGTGAACCAGGTTTCACACTTACCAGAAAGGAGGTTGTGGGGACCTAGGGGCACATGGGGACATACCCCCCTGCAGAAAAGAATGTTTCACTGACTTACCCCGAATGTTTGGTGAGTTTGTCTGGAGACTTTGCCTCAAGCAGATGTCTTCTTGGGGGGGGGGGCATATATATACTTCTGAAAGTGGATCAGAATCATCTCTTCTGTGTAATGGGACTAAAATACATTGACTACTGGAGAGAGAACAGTTTACAAATACTGTACTATATTTTATTATTGCAATAACAAGCACTAATGAATAAATAAAAAAACTGCTAGTGACATTCCACCACCATCCTTTTTATACATCTTATATTCCCATGTGTTATTCTCCTGTCCAGTGTATACAACTTGCTATCTGCTAAAGTGACATAAATGTTCCTGTCTAATAATCACTACAGACACACAGCTTTGGGAAGTAGTATTATTTGTATGATGAGTAATATGTGCACTAGAAAACAATGAAAGTTATGTTGTCCTATCTCGCCTTCATTCTTACTGGTTGGGTTCAGAACCAATCCTCGGATCCAACTTGGCTGTATACTAAATCTCGAAGTCTTCCACTTGACTTGTGGCTGAATCCCTATCCCATCATGCACTGGTGTACTTCCCCAGATCTTGTTTGCTGCTAAACAGATCGGCGGTTCTTTCATATTAACTCTAAGTCTGAATATTTTACTAATTTTTCCTGTTTCTTTTAAGTTTTTTCATTATAGTTATATATATATATATATATATATATATATATATATATATATATATACCTAGTAGTGTTCTCTTAAGATATTACTGTTTATAACATTTATCCACTGTTGGATTTGAAGTTTGGTCATTGTTTCTCTTCAGGCCTTGTTCCCTATCCCATACCAATTTTTCAACCCATGTTTAGGGTTCACTTAAGCCTTTCCTTTGTGCACTGTTTAATTTAGAAGTGTGTCAAACCTTTGCTTAGTTATATTTTTTCTACTTAGCACGATAGTTAACTGAACTTCTGCCTGTTTAAGTTAGAGGGCAGAGCTAACTTCCTTCCCTCAATATTTTCTGTCTGTGTTGTTATCTATAGTCTATTAGTAGGTGCTGTGGTTTTAGATATATACTCTTAGTGTGTGTGATTTAAGATATATAATCTTAGTGTGATTCATTTTTTGTTTTTTGTACATAGTTAAACAGTTACCAAACTAGTTGTGCGTTTTTCTCTTGGTCTTCTGCTAAGCATAATGTCTAAGGAACAAAAAGAGAGCCACCCAGCTTCAAAAAATGCCAAAAATGCTCCCAAAAATGTCCATAACTGACGGACATAGTGTATGTGTTTACTGCCTTAGGGTTATTCATTTGCAAGAGACATGTTCCTTTTGTCACTCGTTTAGCTCTAGGGTTTTATAAGAGAGGAAAAATAAATTAATAGTGAGAGCACTTCTAAAGACCCCTTTTTCTGAGGCTTTAGAAGGTCAGAGCACCTCTAGCAAGTCCAAATTACCTTCCTTGTCACCTTCTTCAAAATCTGACAGGCATGAAAAAAGACCTTCCTCATCTTCTTCAGGCCATTTGGACCTGCTAGAGAAGATACCAAAAATAACCTCTTCAGATCCAAAGAGATCTGGGTCTGAAAAGTCTCTATCCACAGTGCCAAAGAACTCAGAATTGAGAGAAATACAAACTTGGAGCCAGTTGCTTGAACTGTTACCAGTCACCCCTACATTGAGATTGCCTATATTACAAAGATCTGGCTCACCCACCCCTTCCTCTAGGTCCTCCAGAAGCCTTTCGGATGACGATGTGGATAGGGTGGTGCGCAGACTGTTGAAGATGCCGGCACTGGCAAAACTCCTATTGGATCCAGCCCAGCTGGTTTTGGAGCCAGCAAAGACCTTTTCATCCACCTCAATTCCTCCCCTGAGTCAGTCTGGAAAATCAGAGCCAAAATGCCTGGAACCGATTTTGATAGATGATTAAGAACCTTGTGGGGCTTTTGGAACCATTGTCTGCTCTGACATCCTCAGTGCTGTCCAAGATGTCTAGGAGCCAAAGCTTTTTGGTCGGGTCTGGAGGGGAGGCTCGGACACAAGATTTGTCAGTTCTGAACTTACCTCTTGGGGCCTCAGTGCTGGTGAGCTCGGCTGCTACATCAGCTTTGGAGCAGGCTCCCTTGGCTCCAGGGTTTCCTCTGCTTCCTCAGAACCAGAGGTGTCCTTGGATCAGGGGAGTGGGGCTTTTGGGCTGATGAGGAGTGTGCTCTCTTCTCATACAGCTCTACACAGGGGTTCTGACATTCTTCCCCCTAAATCACCGGCTTCTGTCTATGCACCACCTCTACCACAGAACAGTGGAGATTCTAGGCCTCAGGGCAGGATACCTCATCGAGTGAACAACGTTCTTCCAAAACCTCTCCAGAATACCCTTATGAAGAGAGCCCCCGGAAGAGACTTTGCATGATGAAGCACACAGACTCCCCGTGTCTCCTACATCTAACACTGATCTCGAAGAATCAGAAGGGTCCCTACGGTCGCCCTCTGAGGATATCTCATGTGCAGATATCTTAGAAATCCTTAAGCAGAGAGATGACTGGAAGTCCATCAACCCTTCTCAGGAGGAGTCAGTGTACCTGAATGCCTTTGGATCTCACCCTACAGCCACCTGGGTATCTTCACCTTTTGACAAACTCATGAAACTAGTTAGTCAAAAGGCATGGGAGTCTCCAGATGCAATGGAACCAGTCCCTCCAAAGCCTAACAAATTTATTACAGCCCCAGATTACAAGCCTTTTCTTTCTAAAGGCTTTTCTGTAGATGCTATGGTGGTGGCAGAGCCAACAAGAAGGAACTTTCCGAGACATCCTCATCTGTTCATCCACCGAACAAGGACTCTCATACCATAGACAGATATGGGAAGCGCATCCTTTCTTCAGTAGCTTTTACCCTCAAATCACTGAATTACTTGACACATTTTACAAGGCTTCAGAGAGATCTCCTAAAGGAGCTATGAGATACTCTTCAAGGTTCACTAGCTGCAGAGGCCTCTGATAAGGTAGTCTCTCAGCTATGCACCTCAAACTCAGTAGTGAACTCCTCCATGGGACTCATCTCATATGCAGCAGATGGAGCAAGTAGGGCAGTGGGTTCAGAAGTTTCCCTAAGGAGACACTCCTGGATGCGCTTATGTAATTTTGTGGAACTCTTCAAGTCTACTTTTATCAATGCCCCTTTTGATGGTTCCTCACTCTTTGTGCCAAAAGTTAAAGATGTGATTAGGAAAGAAAAACTCTCTCTCTGCCATTGGAGTACGTTTTTCCGTACCTTCAAGACCTTATCCCAAAGGTCAGAAGGGCAGAAAATGTCATTCAGAAAATCCCAGGGAGCTTTTCAGGATGCACATGGTGAATCTTTCCCCAATGGCAGAGGGGGAAGTAATAATGGCAGATACCATCTTCACAGCAGAAGGGGTCTGTAAAACCAGGGCAACTGTGATTCCTTTTGCGGCAGGCCCTTCCAGTGCTCCTGAAGGGAGGCCTGTCTGTCCACCTCTGGAGGCAGTCGGGGGTCAATTATTTTTGTACCCAGAAGCCTGGCTAGAAATAACAAGAGACAGATGGGTAAAAAGCATAATATCCAGAGGTTACTTGATACCATTTTCTCTTCCTGTCCCATACATAAGAAACATCCTGGACATTCCATCCAGTCAAGGGGAACAAGCAACTATAGAAGTCCAAAAGTTGCTAGACAAAAGATTCATTCAAACAGTCCCTGCAAACCAGATAGGATCCGGAACTTACTCAAGATTCTTTTTAGTGCCAAAAAGAACAGGTGACTGGAGATGCAAATTAAATAAATCTGTGAAAAAGACCAAGTTCTGGATGGTGACACTGCAGTCAATTCTTCCCTTTCTAGGGAAAGACAATTGGATGTGCTCTATAGACCTCCAGGATGCGTACTACCACATAAAAATAGACAGGCCATCAAGGAGTCATTTGCACATCTGGCTGGGAGCCAGTCATTACCAGTTTCGAGTTCTGCCCTTTGGTCTCACTACAGCCCCCAGAGTGTTCACCAAATGTATGGCAGTAGTCATGGCTCACCTGAGGCGATTAGGATTCCGAGTGTTTCCATATCTAGATGACTGGCTCCTAACTGCCACCACCAAGCATCTACTACAGCAAGCAAGAGATATTACCTTACATCTTTACTCTCACCTGAGAATAATGATAAACTCAGAAAAATCTGCCTTGTTGCCATGTCAACATATTACCTATACAGGAGCAGATCTAGACACAGTCACTATGATGGCAAAACTACCTGCAGAAAGAGTTTCTCTACTCAGACAACAAACTTCCAATCTTCTGTCAAAGACCAGAGTGAAGGTAAGAACAGTTCTAAAAGTCCTAGGAACCATGGCAGCAGCGATAACCCTGGTTCCCTTATCTCAGATGCACATGACGGTTCTTCACTGGCTCCTGTTCTCTCAATGGTCATTACAACAACTTCCCATGTCCCACCAAATCAGGATTACAGAATCTTGCAAGAGAAACCTATGATGGTGGCTTCTTTCCAGTCATGTGATGGCAGGTCAACCCTTTCAACCACAACAGCCTTTGGCAAAAGTGACCATGGATGTCTCCCAGATAGGGTGGGGGGGGCATTATCTGGGGAGGACAGTCCAAGGCACCTGGCAGGAACAAGAGGCCCATTTGCACATAAATGTCCCAGAGATGGTAGCAGTGCTGTTGGCGTTGTAGGCACTTCAGGACTCTCTTCCGCTAGGAACAATTGCAATTCAGACAGACAACATGTCGGTGGTCTGGTACATAAACAAGCAAGGAGGAACCAGATCTTACCCCCTTTGTTGAAAGGTGCTCAGAGTAAGGCAATGGGCAACATCTTACCAACATATTCTGGCAGCAATGCATATCCCGGGAAATCCAACGTGATAGTGGACAGACTCAGCAGGGAGATAGTGATGCCTCACGAATGGTCCCTAAAACAAGAGACAGCAGAAAGGATATCCTGAAAATGGAGCCAGCTTTGCTGCAACATTTTTACCACCCCCATGAATTCCAAATGCAGCAACTACTTTGCCCTGATCCCTCCTCTGGGTGAGTCACCAAGAGATGCACTTGTACGTGATTGGCCCTTGGGACTACTTTATGCATTTCCCCCTTTCCTCTGATACCGAAAGTCCTCCAGAAAGCCAAATCACTGAGACGCAAACTGATTCTCATCGCCCCATACTGGCCTTGTCAGATTTGGTTCCCCTTCCTCTGACCTCATCTACAGGAGGAACCATGGGTTCTGGACCCAGTTCCACACCTTCTGACTCATATGTCTGGAACACCCCATCCTTCTCTCCAAACCCTCAAATTGACAGAGTGGCTGCTCCAGTTATAAATATAGTTAGGCTTCATAATCTCATGCCAGCAGTGAATCATATACTAATCTCTTTGCATAAGACCTCAACCAGAGCATTATATCTTAGTAAATGGAGGAGGTTTTCGTACTGGGCTTTGACAAAGAACATTGATCCCTTTTCTGCCCTGATCAGCTCTAGTCTTGAATTCCTGCAGAACTATTTCATCAAGGTTGCACTGCAGCTACTCTTAAAGTTCAATTAGCTGCAATTTCCAGTTTTCACATAAGTGATCTGACCCCAAATTTGATGTCACACAGGTTGTGCAAAGCCTTCCTAAAGGGGACTTCCTTGCTAAGACCTTCCATTAAAGACCCTCTTACACCTTGGGATTTAAATTTTATCCTATCTCACCTAACCCTTCCTCCCTTTGAGCCAGCATCAACATATCTCAATTTTTTAACATGGAAAATGATTATGCTCATTGCCATCACTTCTGACAGAAGAGTCTCAGAACTACAAGCTTTATCAATCAAACCTCCCTATATGATCTTCCATAGGGACAGGGTGTCTCTTCAAACTAATCCATCGTTTTTACCAAAGGTATGCTCAGAGATGACTGTAAACCAATTTCTTGAGCTGCCAGTTTTTTTTTCCCTAATTATGTCAACAAGGCAGAATATAAGCTTCATCAATTGGATGTGCATAGACAACTACACTTCTATTTACACAGAACTAAAGACTTCAGGAAATCTGATCAGTTGTTTATCTCCTCTTCAGAAACTAAGAAAGGTATTCCTGTTTCTAAGGTCACACTCTCAAACTGGATTTCAAATTGTATCACCTTTATTTACACTGCTAATAAGTGAGATCTGCCCTTTAGAATCAAAGGCCACTCCACAAGGACTATAGTAACTTCATCTGCTTATCAAGCTAGACTGTCACTAGACAGCATTTGTGCCACTGCTACGTGGGCGCAGCCTCATACCTTTATCACTCATTACAAAGTGGATTTGGCCCCCAGAGACAGGGCCTCCTTTGGTTCCACTGTCCTGAAGAATGTACTCCTGTGAGCCACCCAGAAATTATAGTGCTAGGGACACTGCCACAACCAGTAAGAATGAAGGTGAGATAGGACAATATAACATAAAGAGGTTATGTACTCACCATAATGTTTCATGTTTGTTGTCCATCTCACCTTCATCCTTACTTCCCTCCCACCTTCCCCCAGCCCAGGGCTTCTGGAGGGCTTAGAGGTTTTTCCTTGTGGCAAGGAAGTTCTCTGACTTTCTTTGTTGTCAGTATACTCTATAGAGTATCATATATGTAAACTCATTTCTATGGTTATCAGCAAACAAGATCTGGGGAAGTACACCAGTGCATGATGGAATAGGGATTCAGCCATGAGTCAGGTGGAAGACCTCAAGCTTTATTATACGGCCGAGTCGGTTCCGAACCCAACCAGTAAGAATGAAGGCGAGATGGACAACAAACATGGAACGTTATGGTGAGTACGTAACTTCTTTTTTCACTCTCTTCCCCATCATACCCAATACTTGAAATTCTCCCTCCCACACCATATTTGCACACAAGCCAGTTCATAAAACGATGCAGCAGATTTAAATCATTGCTCTTTTTTTGAAAAACTGCAACATAGAAACTAATTATGTGTATGTCTTATATTTTTCTAATGAACATATCGATGTTTATGCATTTAAACTGTATATTTCTGAGTGCTCTCTTGGCATACAACTTGTTTCCTGTAGCTTAGACTACTGCAGTGTCCTATACTTGAGACTTCTGGACTTGGAGCTTTACTGTCTGGTGCTAATGTACAACTCTACAGATTGGTTAATAATGGTGGTATCTCGAAACAACTGTACTATTCCAGTTCTGTGTTGTGAGCACTGGCTGCCATTTTGACCTCATATTGGTTATAAAGTTCTGGCCTTGATTTGTTTGGTCCTACATGATCTGGCGAACCTTAAAGAGCTCCTTCCCTGGAATTGGCATACTTGTGCCCTGAACTTATCTACCTTGTGATTCTTGGAGGTTCATAGGGTACAGCTCGAGTCTTCAGAGTGATTCTTCTTTTGCTTTTATGGAGAATATGCTTCTGGAACATTCGCCATAGGTGGTTGAACGTCTCCAATATTGCCTAGAATTTAGCAGTCTATAAACCTATTTATTTAACTTTGCTTTTTGAGATTAATCTCATGATGTTTTCCAACACATTATACCTTTATTTTAATTTGCTTCATCTCTGTTATATTTATTGTGTCATTCCGTTTGAAATAGTTATATTTTTAATTGTAACTTGGTGCTTAGGCTTAGGTACCTAAATACATTTTATATTTGAATTTAGATATAACGGCATTCTGTGCATTTCTTTGTATATGTACTACAGTAATTTGCACTTGCTGTGAATAGTGCAAAAGCATTGATTAAAGGATACCAGAGTGCCTCATCAGCTTAAGAGCACCACCATCATTTATGTCTAGTTAGTTTTAGGTATCACTGAGCACTGCAGTTGTTGGTGGCCCTAAAGTAGAATGGCTCAGTCTCTTAAAATGCATTGTAAGGCTGACACTCACACCATAGCTATAATCACTTCTCTGTAGTGTTGTGGTTTCCCTTGACAATTGCTGAAACACTGCACAGAGCCATCTAGTACTTGTTACCTCTCATATGACTAATCATACAGTTATTGATATCTTACATGGATAACACCTAAAATCTCTTTATGTGCAGAAGTGGGAAAATGACACAAACTCTATAATAGTATCACAATTTCAATAAACAATGGTTGGTATTAACTGGCAAGTACTGCATTACATAGCATATAGGCTGTAGCACAACACTGCCTAAAGCTAATGTCATGATATTGGTGACATACTGACTAAAGTACTATATAAAAAACAGAAGCACCATGTTATGCAGAAGTGCAACATGAGTATCAATACATTAGGGCCAAGGCAGGTAAATATGACACAGTTCATGTGCTTTTATATGAGCAATGAAGCACCACATAGCTGCCAACCATGGTCGCCCAGCTAGCCGAATGGGAGTCAGCTGAGAAAAGTGGACACTCAGTCCATCACATAAATAGGGCAGAATGGGGGAGAAAGGAAAGTAGGAAAGAGGGAAATAAGAAGAAAACACAAAAGGGTAACCATAAGGAGTGACATGCTGAAAGGAGAAAGGGATTGTTTTTGGAATAGAGGGACCCATTTTCAATATATGGATGAGAAGGGTAGGTGGAGAAGGTAGGAAAATGGTTCAGGAGAGGGCTAAGGAAGAAGGAAAGGTAACAGGATATAAAAACATAAAATTCAGATGCAGAAAGACGGGCAGTTGTAATATACAGGATAATGACACATTAGGTTAGGCCAGAAGGCAACAACCAGCCATCAGTCACCTCTGTGGCTGTTATGATGGGCAGACTGTGACTCTTGTGTCATAATGGTCAGGTCCTCACAGTCATGCAGTTTGACAAGCTAAGCCAGAGGCACACCATAGTACTGAGGCAGGAATATAGTTGTAGGTACATCTTGGTAGATAACAGACTCCGCAACTGATGCCAGGAGATGACGGGAGAATCCTCTGGGGCACTATCAGAAGAGCAGTCTTCACCTTCTCCCTCAAGAAATGGCCAAGGTGGACATCAGCAATCACTCCAGGTTAGACCTGTTGACAACTGGCAACTTATTGCCAGAGGCATCAGCTGCTGCATGCTGAGGTGACTACTGCCGCTGCTGTTGCTTCCCCACATCTACTACAACTGGATCTGTAGAAAGACAAAAAAAAGTGAGAGAGGGAGAACCAGTGAGTATGCACATATGGTGTACATGTAAGTGCAGTTACAAGTGAAGTGGCACACATGGCATATGCACTGTCGCTACTCTTGTGTATTCAAATAAGATGATGAGGTTGCATGGTCATTTAAGTAGTTTATTACACACAAACATATTGATGGATGACTAGAACATTAAACTAAACAAACTAACTTACTGACTGCTACACACATACATGCTTTCACTCTGGCTGCTCACTCAAAATGGCACTCTTGCTTGCACATGCTCAGTACTTATATGCATGTGCTCGCTGACTAGAATGGTTTTTAAAGGTACAATACACACTGTGATCTACATCCTCCCTCTTTGACTATTCTGTCCTGCAATGAAAAATAACAATGGAATAAGCATGCATATTATACAGATATATACAAACAGCAACAATCATGATCAGGTTGCCCTGTATTTGGGATTAGGTCTTGAAATATGACCTGACCTCGTAATATAATAATTAGAACTGGGTTTAGCAAAAGAGACAGTCACTGGGGAATGTTCTTCTTGAGGATTTTTGGGGATAGTTTCAGGAACAAGAACAGAAGATGAAATGTTCTCTGGAACAGGAACATTGGACAAATAACTCTGAGAATTAGAGTCTCTGTTACAAGCAAAATGTTGCAATACTGACTTGGACAGAGGTAGTAAATGTTTCTGATTCTGCCTGAATTCCATACATTGCGACTCAATGATGTACGATCTCAGTTCTTCACACAAATGTTTCACAAGTCTTATTCAGTCAAATCCTTTTTTCTGTCTGCATCCTCACCATCTCTTGTTCTTTTAATGGCCTCAGAGCCTAGCTGGTTTTATCTTAGTAAGATTTTTGGGCCAAACGCTTCTTTAAATGTTGAGCTTTTACTACTCTGTTGATTTTAGCACTCGGAGTCAACAAATTCTTACTGACTGGCAGTGTGGTTTGGGTTTGTCTAGATATTAACCTCTGGGCAGGTGAACAAAGAAGACTGTCATGAGGTATGTTTCTGAGATTAAGTAGATTTAGAAAAATATCAGTATTGTCATGTTTAGACTTTTCCAACAGCTGTTTTGCACTTTGAACTGCACTTTCAGCCAAGCCATTTGATTGCAGGTATTCAGGACTATTTGTAACATGAATAAAGTCCCACGTTTCAGCAAACCTTTTAAACTAACTTGTAAACTGTATGCCATTGTCAGAAATTACTTTGTGCAGACTACCATGGACAGAAAAATGTCTCTTCAACTTTGTAATGACAGTATTGGACATCAGGTTAGGAGGTAAGTCAATCTCCAGCCAGTTTGAATAAGAGTTTACTGTCGAGCAAGGTAGTTCAGGAATCTGGCTGAGCTGAAGTGGTTCTTTTTGTTGATGCGGTTTAGTACTATTACAAACAGAACAAGCTAAAAGTTTTTTCTCAATATCCTTTGACACAGAAGGCCAAAATGCTAGTCCTCTCACCATTCTTTTAGTAGAATCGTTCCAGGGTGGCCACGATGCAAGATTTTAATATACTCTTGTTGCAAGGATTTTGCAACAATCACTTTTGGACTTTTCCTGATGATACCATCTTACATCAAAATCTCATCTCTGTAAGGAAAATACTGCTGCACATCTGGTGGTAAACAAGATTGCATTAACAGCCATCCACGACTGATAATGTGGTTGAGCTTCTGGAGAACTGGATCTGAAGCTGTGTGAGTTCTAAGCTCATCAAGATATGTAAAAGAAAAATTTCTCACTTCCATGACTTCAAAATCAGGTTTCTCGTGTTCATACTGTTCAGCGTTTTTTCTGGGCAATCTGGATAAATTATCAGCAAGATAAATAAGATTGTCATTTGTGTAAACCAAGTGAAATTTGTACTTTTGCAATTTCAACATCATATGTTGCAAGGTTGCAGGAGCTGTATGCATGTATGCATAGGCTTTTTGAAAATAGTGACCAGAGGTTGGTGGTCTGTCTCAATTTGAATAGGTCAGACATAAACATAATCATGGAACTTTGAACATCCAAACACTATTGCCAAGAGTTCTTTCTCTAGCTCTGTATACTGCATCTCAGTCTGGGTTAAAGTTCTAGATGCATAGGCTACTGGTCTGCCCTCTTGAAGAATGGCTTGCACCAAAACCAAATTTCAAAGCATCACAAGAAAGAGTGACGGGTTTGTGAACATCATAATATCTTGAAGTGGGTGGACTGGCAATTCCCCGTTTCAGGACATCAAATGCTCTTTGTTGTTGTTCTGGCCAAGACCAAGTTACATCTTTGCATGTAACCTCTCTCAGTGGTGCTAAAAGGTCACTCAAATCTGGAATGAACTTGCCCAAATAGTTGACTACGCCAAGAAAATGTTGTAATGAAGTCACATTGTCTGGAGCTGGCATCTCAAAAATTGCAGTTTGCTTGGAAGGATCTGGTCGTAAGCTCGAAATGGTAAACAAATGACCCACATAAATAACTTCTCGTAGCCTGTACTCACATTAAGTTTTAACTTAAGATTCATGAGCACATCTCAGAACTTTTCTGAGGTTTCTATCATGTTCGAATTCACCATTGCTTCCTACAAGAATATCATCAACTATTATAGCACATGGATAACCAGAAAAAATTTGTTCCATTGCTCGCTGAAATACTTCACTGGCAGAATTTATCCCAAATGGCATTCTCAAAAATCTGTACCTTCCAAACGATGTACTGAAAGTGGTTAGCAATGAAGATTTACAGTCAAGTAAAATTTGCCAAAATCAACTTTTTGCATCTAAGACAGAAAAAACTGGCATTTTGGCATCACAGCAGCAACTTCTTTGACTGTATGGACTGAATGATGAGGTCATTTTAGTGCTTTGTTCAAATTTCTTGGATCAATGCATATTCTAATATCATCTGAGCTTTTCTTATAAGCTACCACCATGGAGGATACCCATTCAGATGGTTCTTCTACTGGACAAATTACTCCTAGATACACCATTCTGTCTAGCACAGATTTGACTTTGCCTTGCATGGCTACTGGAACTTTCTGTGCTGGTCTGATAACTGGGCTTATCTCGTGGTCTAACTTCATGGAGTACACAGCTGGGAGTTTGCCTAACTTGTCTTCAAAAAGATCAGCATGGTCAGAAAAAATAGTTTGTGTGAAATTTTCATTCTTATACATGTTCACATGGTGGACTTCTGCATCAAATGAAAGTAGTCCCATTTTGAAACTGTCTTTGAGGCCTAACAATGAGTGCAAGTGCCTCTTGACTAAGTAAAATTGCAAGTCATAGCTTTCCCAGCAAAGTAACATGAAAGGACTACAGAGCCTTCAGTTTGAATTTCTTCACCACTATAAGCAACAAGCTTCGCACATTTTGTCAGATTAAGCTTCTCACTAGCTCTTACTTTGGCAGACATTTCTGTCGACATAACATTGCACTTTGAACCAATATCAGCTTTGAGATCTACATGTCTCCCATTAATCAGAATAGTAGAAAATACTTCATTCTTTGCCCACAAACCTACTGCATTGACTGTTTCATCAAGCACAATAGGGTCACAGCTTTCGAATTTGATCAACTTGCCTGTTTAAATGCTTTCTTTTAATAAAAGAATGTGCCCCTTTTGATTTACAGAACCTTTTGAAATGATTCCACTTTTTACATGTGTGGCACTGCTGACCAAAAGCTAAGCACTTTTCTCTTTTGAGCTCATGGCTACCTCCACAATTATGACAGTTGACCATGAGGCTTGCCACATTTTTTGCTGATTCACCCCTATGCTTCACTGTACATGCTCTGGATTTTACTGGAGCTGCCCTGGAATTTGCTTGAAAGGCTTGGGGTTTCACTGACGCAACCATGCATTTTGCTAGGGAGGCCCGGGGCGTGATCCTGCCATTAGGCCTGTATCTTTTAACCTCATGCTGCGTACTATCAACATTAGCACTGGAAGGCACTGCAAGCATGCTTTTCTCATTTGTAAGCATATGTGCGTGCTTTAATGTGAGCTCATATATCTGAAAAATCTCTGTGGTCTTATTCAAAGTTAAATCACTGTCTCGAAGCAATTTTTTTCTCTCTGCATCATCTTTAATACTACATACAAGCCTGTCTTTTATCAACTCATCTCTTAAATCACCAAATCTGCATATTTTTGCCTTGTTTCTCAAGTCAGTTATATATGCTTTAAAAGTGTCACCAGGCTTTTGATCTCTTGTGTAAAATATGTGCCTTTTCATTGTAATATTCATTTGGGGGGCGTTGCACATTTCTCTAAATTTATGTTGTAAACACTCAGGGTCTTTCCACATTTCAGCTGGTACCAGAATATGGTGGTCTTCACACTCCCCTGCATACACAGCTGGGGCATTCACAAATAACCACTCCCTTTCAATGGCTTCTGAACCATCTAAATTAAGCAGAATAAATGCCTTTGTACATGCGTCTTTGTCAGAAAAAGCAGCCTGAATGAAAATATCATACTCTTGCTCAAACACTCTCCAGTTTTCAGCAACATTATTGTCAAATACTAGTGGAGCAGGTCTATGAAATCCTTCTGCCATGCCAACAAAATGCTTTTGTAATTATGTTCAAATGCACACACACACACACACACACACACACACACACACACACACACACACACACACACACACACATATATATATATATATATATATATATATATATATATATACATATATATACCAGGCACTCAAAAAATATTCAGCTGCACCACAGTCTCTTCTAAATGATTGTATTTTGCAAAATAACTGTACTGTAATACTGCACAAACTTGTGAACACTTTGCACACCTCGGATATCTCAAATAGCTTTAGTTAATATGAAAAAGAAGCACATAGTGAGAAAATATGGTTGTTTTCTCTTTTTTATATATTTTGTGCAATTCAAAAGTTATTTCAAGCACTTTCGTAAGCATTTCAAGTATTTTTATCAGTATATCGTAATTATGAACATTTTAATTAGAAAGTTGTTTTGAATGCTTCATTTTATGTTCGAGTAAAAAATCATTTAAATGTTTTAGTACCTGGATTTGTTTTTCTGACCTGTTTGCGAGTATTTTGAGCAGGGATGATTCACTCCTGCATATTCCTCCAACTGTAACTGTGTGCATCATGGTCATGAAGAAGAAGTTCAGAAGAAAATAACCAAGAACCACAAGTAGTGAAGGTAGAGGCCCAGGAACCACACAAACTAAATTCCTCTTGAAGAAGAAATTTTGCTTTGGACCCCTTTCTGGCACCATGTCATTTTATACATGCCGCTTCTGACACCATGACACTTGTCTTGTGTATTCTAATAAGACAATGAGGCTGCATGTTCATATAAGTAGTTTATTACACACAAACATATCAAGATGGATGACTAGAACATTAAACTACATGAACTAACTGACTGACTGCGACACACATACATGCTTTCACTCTGGCTGCTCACTCAAAATGGAACTCTTCCTTACACATGCTCAGTACTTATATGCACATGCTTACTGACTGGAATGACTCTTAAAAGCACAACACACACTCTGATCTACATGCACTTTGCCAAGAACAGACCCATCTCCTGTAACATCCTGCCATGTTAACTGTCACACTTCAGCTGCTGTAAAACAAATTATGCACACCTCAGTCCACAAGTATACAAGGTAATAGAATAAGAGGAAAAAAATGCTTACAGTACATGTCCATCACCCTCCCCCTAATTGCTACCTTCCATTGTTGTAGCAGATCAAGGTGGTGCCACTGCACATCACTGTAGAAATAATGGCGCTGCTCATGAGAAAAGATGATTCCAGCGTCATCAATCATTATCCAGGCAAACTCATACACCTTTTACAAGGGCTCATCATAATGCCCTAGCAGGCATTTCTAGAAGTCCCTATGCAGGAAGAACATGAAAATCTTGTCTCCCTGCCATATCATTCTAGTACTCTGCATTTTAATGCATCTAAATTAGCTATACCCACTCACTCAGGTCTGCCTGAGGAGACAAATGGTAGCCCCATGTGCACAGATGCTCACTGGGACTTAATGTGACATGCAATCCAGAGCTGTAACAGGGTACTAGTAAAGTTCATAGTAGAGTGCCTCAGTGCTAGGGGTCTACACAGACTGTGCATGAGCGTATTGGTCACATGGTTCCCTACAACTCTACCATGCATGTTTTTTTTAAGCTAGGGTGGGTAGCACATTGTGTTCCCTCTACATTTCAGAAACCATGGCAGTAAATGGGCTCATTATCATAGCTATGTGCACTGTTTTCCTTGAGAACACTTACAAATGAACATCTGTGGAATGCAAGAATTGGCATAGTAATTCTGTGGAATTGGATTTAAAAATACTGAAGAAAGAAAACCCACCTGGTAATGTCCCCCAGTACTGTAATCAACACCTGTGGTGGATGTCAATAACAGAGATATGGATACCATCTGGTATATGTTAGTGAGAACACATAGCACATGGTATGTGGTATGTGTTAGTGGGAACACATACCACATAATGATATGAAGCTGTCATGTCCATCTCTCGTAGTGGGGCAGTCCATGGACATTGTGCACCTAGGGAAGGACAAGGATGACCTTCTCCTCATGGTGGTAAGCATGGCAAAATAGTGAAAGGGGGAAGTGACATTGTGTGCACAGCTGCAAGAAGAAAACACAAAATGTTAACCATAAGGCGTGACAGGCTGGGGGGAGAAAAGGCAATCTTTTTTGGTAGCAGAGCTTTATCAACATGTAGGGTGGCTATGTCCATTGGAGTAGAGTACATGGAAGATATACATAGAAACAGAGGTGGCCTACCAGCCATTTGCAGAAAGGGGGAAAATAAGCCAGTGGCCATAGATTAATTACTTCCACAGTCCACCTGACTGATATATGTAGCACACGTGTACAGTGCTTGGCATGGCCCCCCCAAGGCAGGCTATGCTAGAAAGAATTCACCATCCAGGAAGTAAAGGTGTTACTGAAAGCCTTCCACACACACATGGCATGTGCATCCTAGGTAAAGATGCCTTGGACAAGATATGGTAGGTGCATGTGCAACAGGGAGTGATGTAGAATGTGCATGCTGCTATTAATTAGGGTTAATAGTTCTGCTTAACTTGCTTGTTTGAAGTTACTAAATTAATTATTTGTTGAGTAACGTGTGCATATATAAGTGCTTTTATCTTTTGAATTCTGATTTTTTCTTGTCTGTGGAAGGAGTACCATTGAGCTCTCCGAAAGCGTGTGCTTACTTTATTAAACTCATTTTGTGAGCCTTGAATTTGTGATTCATACAGCTCATATTCGTTTGGTTTACCTACTCTGTGCAACAGACAAGGTACAGGACATTGCTAAGGACATGTCCACCACAGCGAGTGGATCACCAACACAGAACTGGCTCAGAAAGCTGGATGAGTTCCTGCTATCCCTGTCTTGGAGGGGGGGAATTGATTTCATACAAGGGGTGGCCTGGGTGTAGAAGCTGGGCTAGTCACAACCACTCAAGTGTTAGTATGGGAAGCACCAGGTTAGAACTACCCAGTACAAGTCTGTATGACACAGTACACTGAATGTGAGACAAGACAGATTCACCAAACACCATCTGTTTATCTGCCATTTCAGGTACCTCTGGGCTACAACTGCAGCAGCCTGCATGTCAAGGTATGAATATCTCCATATGCTATACATACATGCCGTTATCTACCACTATGCATGCCATGGGGGAGGGTTATAGGCATATGTGTAAGTGCTGCCAAAGGTATTGCTTGTTCTTACTTTCCCAGGTTCTACTGGTGGAGAAATCAGTGCAAGGGACAGCATATGCTGAAGTCAGGTCACCAGCGGCCGAGGATGATGGCATGGCACAGTCCCAAGATGCAGTGGCACTGTCTGCAACACTGCTGTGGGAGGGCTGAACACATCCCCCCATGTCACAGGCCCCTGTGGAGGTAAAGGCCAACTTTATAACCACACTAATGCATGGTAGACCTCCAGTAACTGTGATCTTCTGCCAGGCTACTCAAAGTCCCCAACACACATAGTATCTTACAGTTACACGGCCTCCAATATGTGCTTACAAACCATTAGGGAAAGGGGCTCACAGTGCTGTTGTGACTTGAGTTCAGTCCCTGCTCTGTGTACAACTCTCGCATAAATCAGAGGACATGTAGGTCAGTGATCCAGGCAAAGACAACTACTGCCAATAGCACTCTGAAGATTATGAGTGTGCTCTGCTGCCTGAGTGACAAAATGCAGCACCTACACAGTGACATGGAGCATAGGGAAAGGCAACAGACATTGCTATTCAGGTGTGTCTAGTGCAAATGTTGCTTATGTCGGTGCTTCAGTGAGATGCAGTGTTATGTTCCCCTGGTCTGCCTGTGAAAGTTATGCATTTTGTGGTGGTGGGACAGTCTGAGTGTCAGGTGGGCAAATGCCAAGTCTACTCAGACTGCACAAACCATTACTAAGATGGCTTCACTGTCAATTATAGCCACATAGCTTGCTAACCTGGCCATTGGTGTTTTCACAAAAGTTACAGCATATATCTACATTAAATGCTCATATAAAACACATATTTAATACTAAAAACAGCAAAACTTATTTTTGTTTAAGCCAACAACAGACAATTCTCTATTTCATTTTTGTAATTTTAAATAGGATGCATATAATATAGCTTATATCCTACCTATATATATATATATATATATATATATATATATATACTTAATTATTTTTAATTATTTATAACATTCTACTATACAATATATATATCTAAAAAAAGATAGTTCTTAAAGTAGGTAAGTATCTGTATTGCTTCTGTCTAAAATCAAGTATTGGTTTAAGTGTCATTCTATTATTTAACCCAGGTGTTCTATCCGCTGCAAGTCTTATTATCCATCTGTAATCAGACATTTCTAACTTATTATTCTGGTCACCAAATCTAAGATTTTTATATTCAACTTCTAATACTTTAAATTTAAAATTGTGCGAGTTACTCCTATCTATTCTATGTTGAGAGTAATGTTCATTAAGTATTTATGATGGTAACTTTGGACATAAGTTCTTTGTTTACAGTAATACCAAATGATTATGGTGTGAATGCAATCCGTGAATTTTTATGTGAAGAAGTAAAAATGAAAGGTAGAGAAGTGGAAACACTATGTAGCGGGACTGAAATAGTCTTAGAAAGAAATGTCTTTTTATTTAACAAACAGCCTTATTTACAAATATCAGGTGTTGCCATGGGCACTTCTACGGCTAATACTTAATGCTAACATAGTATTAAATCAATGGGAAAAAAAATATATAAGAAGTGATAGTAACATCTTTAAAAATAACATCTTTTTTATCAACGTTTCGTTGATGACTGTTTTTTATTATGGAAAGGAAATGAACAAGAACTGGAATCCTTTGTTCAATATTTAAATAATACTACAAATGTTCTTAAGTTTACCATCAACTATTCGTGGAGTAGGATAACTTTCTTAGATGTGGAAATTTATAAAAATTCTGATAATAAATTAGAAACTTGTGCATACAGAAAGAATATACAGGTGAATAAACATACGCATGCTAGAAGTATGCATGCAGTGCATGTGTTTAAAGGTACTGTGAAAAGCCAATTACTAAGAGTTAGTAGGTTAAATACGGACTCTAAGAAATGTAAGGAGCAAATGGAGAGTTTGTGTCAGGAATTTCAAAATCGGGGATATGACATGGCGAATATTATAAGTATGAGAAATAATATAATGGAGCTTAGAATAGAACAAGCGGCTCCCCATTTTGGCAAACAATTAGCTATTACTGATAAAAATAGTACTTCATCTCCTAAGGTGAGGTATGTTACAACATATAACAATATGACAAAATATGTAGAAGCGGTAATAAAAAGGAACTGGCAGATTTTATTAGTTCAACCAGAATTATATGCATTGTTAGGAAATAAGCCTTACTTTGTATATAGAAACATGAGTAATTTAAAAATAAAGTTATGTTTTAAAGATATTAAGGTAAATTTAACTACTTCTATAACATACAATACAGGAACAGTTCTGTGCTATAATTGTAGCTGCTGCTCAGACATTTGTGACAAGAAGTATTTCGAAAATCCAATAAGTAAACAAAAATATGTAATAAAATGTGCAGCAACTTGTAAGACAACTATGGTTGTGTACTTAGCTACGTGTACACAATGTCAGGGATTTTATGTTGGAAAATGTTCTAGATGCTTGAAAGATCATATTATTGAACACAAGTCAAATATGAGAAGGAATATTCCATCTAATGCATTAGCACAACATAGAATAGATAGGGGTAACTCAAACAATTTTAAATTTAAAGTATTAGAAGTTGTATATAAAAATCTTAGATTTGGTGACCAGAATAATAAGTTAGAAATGTCTGATTACAGATGGATAATAAGACTTGCAGCGGATAGAACACCTGGGTTAAATAATAGAATGACACTTAAACCAATACTTGATTTTAGACAGAAGCGATACAGATACTTACCTACTTTAAGAACTATCTTTTTTAGAGATATATATTGTATAGTAGAATGTTATAAATAATTAAAAATAATTAAGTATATATATATATATATATATATATATATATATATATATATATATAGGATATAAGCTATATCATATACATCCTATTTAAAATTAAAAAATGAAATGGAGAATTGTCTGTTGTTGGCTTAAACAAAAATAAGTTTTGCTGTTTTTAGTTTTCACAAAAGTCTCATAATAGTGGGTGCTGTCACTCCTTGAGCTTTACACCTGGGACCATCTCACCAGGCTGCTTGTGAAGGATCCTGTTGTTTTATCCATTCAATATCCCTTGGAGGCACATGGAGTGTTACATCTACTCAGGACCATTGTCCAGAACATACACAGCAAAGCTCTTTAGTTCCCAAAATGTCACACCGTTCAGGGTTCATGAACTTGTTCCTGTAGTTGTATGTCTTCACTTCCAAGAGACCATATAAAGTGAGACTGCAATTCACCACAGTGCTATGAGTGTGAATCACCAATAGCCATGACACAGCATCTCAACCAAACCACTAGTGGATGTGATGTCTAAATCCTCACAACTATCTAGGAGAGTAATGGCTACTGAATTCATCTACCATTATCCTAACCTATAATATGTCCCGCCAGCCACCTGTGCAATTGGGGATGACTGTGTCTTGCCCATATCCTTATCTTCATGGGTATGGTTATGTCTGAAGCAGAGCATAGTCAGTCCATACACTGTCTTAAACAGTTTAACTGTTCTAGTGCATGCATAACTTAATTCTGTGCTGTATGTGCCATGGCCCATAGTTTTTGACTACATGACACCTGTTTGGCAGTGTCACAATGTGCTGTGCCTGGCTCCATCTGACATATAGTGCTGTTGCTATTTCCTTGCTCCTAGACTATAAATCCTATTCTTCTGTTGCTGGTCCTACTCCTGTGGTGGGTCCTGTTGAGATTTGCAGTGTTTCAGTAGCTGTTTTCACAGTGCCATATTATACAACATGGCACACATACCACAAACATTTTTCTGCAGGACTCTGGAGCAAATTGTGCATGTACCCTAACTGCCTGATGCATCATGGCAGTGGAAGCATCTTTTCAGTTGCCCAGACATGTTCTTCATGACATTACATTTCAGGAGAGGATTTGTTTCATGCAGTCTTTATCCCTATTGTTAACCCCAGACCCTAGCAATCATCCATTTCTTTAAGGTGTATCTAGCAACACTTGCAACACACAACAGTCACTGTGTTGCCTACTCCCTGCGTGAATGGTACATTATAAATATGCTTATGTGTAAAAATACCTCTGTGTCAAAATATCAACTGGATGACTCTGAGGGAAGTTCCCCTATATGAATCATTGACATAGGTCAGACATGTGCCACATGTGTGAGAGATTTGCCTGGATGGTACGTGGACAGATTACAAATTATCCCATGGACATTACACACCACCAGGCAGTTGATGGAGTAGAAGCCCTTCCTTCTGATATCTGTCAGCTCCTGGGACTTTAGTGTAAAGTTCCTGCATGGTGTGTGTTCCGTTATCTGCAGTCATTGTTGAACAGATATGTTACTCCACATGCTTCGAAAATATGGTGTCATGAAACTGGTGAAGGACAGAAAATGTTGATGCCTTTGATATCACTATTGTGTTCTCCATAGATCACTGGAAAGTCTCCACAGTTAACATGGTTAATACTGCAGATATATTTGTGTCCATTGGGATGGCCAATCCATGCTTCCTTTTGATTACACTTATGGAAGCCACATTTTAGATGGCTCGCATATGATGTCCCTGTCCACATGGTAGTTGTCTACTATATGCTTCTCCATTAGGTGATGGCATGTAAAGCACTGACAATATATTCTGCATTGCACAAATCTGTGCATTGACTTTAATAGGTGCCACTAACATATGCTGTTTAGCAACAGCTGTTACTACTCCCAGAATACCCATATTCCTATACGTCTCTACTTATTTGCTCAAGAACTGAGGACAAAGCCAAACGTAATTAGGGGAAAAAAGGCCCAAAATCAGGGACATTTTTTTTTAAACAATTACTCTAACTCACTTTCAAAAGTCAACAGAACAGATTTTGTATCAATATGCATTCCTTGAACAGTAAGTATGAAACTCTAATATCTGGCATTACTGACTGACTGTAATCCTCAGTGATTTACCAGGAAATCAAGACTTGTATGGGGAGGGGTACAAATATGGGACAAAGTCAGGGATGTTTTACAACATTTGAAACAGTTGAGAGGTATGCATGTCCCTGTGAACCAAAAATTCCTGGTATTCAGATTGTTTCCTCTAAAGTGCAGTGCACCTGTTTTATAAATTTTTGAATGACTTTGCCATATTTGATATAATCATTTGCATACTCTGTGACTGTGTGGCTCATTTACAGGGAATTCTTCTTTTCCATATCATTATGCAGTCACTACAAAATACTTCTAGTCATGCTATTTTCACCTTATGTGGACAGTCTGTCTCTGAACTGCCCAAACCCTGTGTGTTACTAATAATGTTGGTAATTTGTGCTGCATGTTACATTACATGTCGATAAATCCCAGCCAATAAGTATGCTGTACAAAGCTGCATGTAGTGCTATAGTTTTTTATGCTTTTTTGTTTCAAATGGTCAGATACTATAAATTTACTTGTGATGGAGCTGTTTTCCTCAGCACCTATCTCAAGATGGGAAATAACAGTAGTTAATAAAATGTAAAAAGTAAAAGACTGTTTATTATTTTGTATACTCAGTTAATATATCCGAGAGTAACAACATATGCAACTGGAGAAAAAAATCTAAGGAGTAACAGAACTATTGTCCTTTACAATTCAGTTACATCCCTGTGTGTACTGAAAAATAAATTCAAAGTCACAATTCATAGGTAGTACTCAGATGTCTGCAGCAATCATTTAGTAAAGACAAGAGCTCTGATATAATTAAATCTGCTGCAAACTCCCCAAGTCCTCTAACTTTGCTGGAATTCACTGATTCATTTGGCATTTTCCCAATAATACTGATGTGTCCCTCTGCATTTTAATTATGATATGTTCCCTGTGACTGTGCTAATCCTGCTAGGGCCTCCTAAGTATGCTTCTGATACTGTTAATCATACTGGGACCCTGAGACCTACTAATCCTACTATGGCCATTGCACTTCTTTAATCCAGTTATAATTCACCTATCTCAATTCCTTGTGTGCCCCTGGCTCTATTATTCTGATCAGGGGCCACTCATTCACTTAACTTGTTGACTTTATCACTTCTGCTGTGGGATTTAGACTTTATTATTTCTGCTGACCCTAAATTCAACTGGGACATAGTGTTCTTTAAACTTATTGGAGTTCTCAGACTTTGAAAATGCTGGCAAGATTCCTGATTTATTTATTTATTTTTTATTACTATTGTAGATTTGCTACTCCTTTTAATTCTGATGGGGCTCCTATACTGTTAATCTTGTTGGGACCCCAAAAGCTGAAAAACTGGCCCTGCATTTATGCAATTTGGTGACATAAGTATTTACATGTTTGATGTTTTAATCTGATTGTTTTCCTTTACAAAATAGTATCTGCACTGTTGTAACAGCTTGGAGGCATCATTGGCATGCACGCTATATAAAAAAACAACAGTTCATTGGAGTCAGACTGAAGAATCACACTCAATAGTAGGGTTATAGTGATGTGCAATTGAAGTACTGAATTGTAGAAAGATACTTTTGGTTGTATTTTATATTTCAAATATTTTATGGTCACTCACTCCATAGTAAGAGTGGAGAAAAGATTTTTGAACTGAACACCATCTTCCAGAACGGTGCCCCAAAGTAGTCAGAAGTTTTAGTTTGCTCACTAGCATACCTCTCAACTATCCAGAATTTCACAGAATGTCCAGATTTTTGCTTCATATTTTTGGTCTGTTCTTCATAAAATGTGTGGTTTTTGGGAAGGTCACTGAGGATTGAAGTCATTTTTAATGTGTTTTGGTGCTTGAAACTGGGGCATTTGCTACTCTTGTATTGTGCAAAATGTTGCACACCTTAAAATCAAATATGTACACCATGGCTTGCAGGGTGTATCTCCTATAATGTTCAGCATTTCTCAGTACCCATTTTCCATATTTCTGATGCTGTGAAGTGAACCCTATTTTTTTGTTATAAGTTTGTTTCTACATTCTTTGGACTGTTTTGGTTTTCTGAACCCTAATATCGTCAGTTCCATAATTCTTGTGCTAGGAAATTAACCTTTAATGGTTCGTGAAATATTTTAATTTTGACTGCTCGCGTATATTGGAAAAAATACTGAATCATCTCAGGTCCGGGTTTGTGTTTAGCCATTGAATGGAAACAATGCCGAACAGCATCATATACCAACTCTGAGATCACACTACAGTGGGGGAAGGGCACATTTTCTTATCCCTACTGTAACGTGATCTTACTCAAATGGCTCGATGAACAGAGTATTTGATGACATATGCCGTTTGATGATTCTTCTGTTCGATGGGTGGTCATAGACCCCTCAATTCCATAGCTTGAATTAGGCTTTGTGGAAAAAACATTGATAGGACAACAAATAAAATTATGTTTTAAGAGACATGCACATCCTTCCTCTCAACAGTACTGCAGTATGAGGAACATTCCTCACTTTGACTGTAAAGTCCATGTTACTCACAGTACCACCTTGGAAGCTCTGTAACACATTTGATTTTTGTATTAATATTTGTGTAAAGAAGTACTGAATCATGCTAATTCATCAAAAGAATGTTCTATAAAGATAAAGTAACACATTGTAATTATCCTGTGAGCTTCCTAATTCAAGTTGCTAGCATGTTGTTAGACAGTGTTACACATTTTGCCAACTTGTCCCACATTACCAGAGATAGTATTCCACATTTTTCGGGTTCGAAGTTGAGAGCTATGTCACACACTTCACACTAATGAAAAGTGAAGCAAACATACTCCATTTAGCCAGAGAACTTCATTTTGTACTGGTGTGCTGCTATTGCTGCCCCCAACCCACTTGGCAGTAAAAAAAAATTGACGTTACCCCCAGCACTTATTACATCACTTTAAACCATTTATATATATATATATATATATATATATATATATATATATATATATATATATATATATACACACACACACATACATACATATATATACATACATATTTATATATATATATATATATATATTTTTTTTTTTTTTTTTTTTTTTTTTTTTAATCTATACAACTCTTATTGGAGGATTTAATTTAGATAGTTGTGGACATAGTATGGCCTCAAAAAAGCCATGGCTTCTCTATGTAATGACTAGAAAACTGTACTTAGTAGACTACAAGGAGTATGTCTAGCTACACCCTTGTTTGAAAATAGCGGTAAAAAGAAACAGCGAGTCCCCAGGTAATCGTTCCAAAGAAGCATTTTGTTTGATTCTGCCAGTATTTTCTGCTGAATGCACTGCAGAGACTTGTAAGTTGCTGGCATACACTGTTTTATTAGGACACTCACTCAGTCACCTTTTGTTTACGTAATTAATGATGTTTACCAGGTGGGTGCGCAAAATAAAAGCACTGCACCAATTCAGATCCCATACAATTCTTCAACACAGGTGCATTTCAAAGAAAAAAAATACGTTATGTCAGCTTGAAGTACTCGTGTAGAGTAAGCACTCTAGAAATAGAGTGAACTTAACAGATTTTGACACCAAGTAATGCATACACACACACACACATATATATATATATATATATATATACACACAGTTTAAGATAAAAAATGTATAGATGTGACTTTACTCTGTGGGACGTACCCAGCGCCTAGTAGTTTTGGGGAAGTGAAAGGACAGACACTGACCTCTAACTGTGCAGCTGTGGTGAAGGCTGGAATGTTTTCTGCTTAGCCTAGGCATCATAAAACTTGCATAAGCTGTTCTGTGCCCTTTAGATAAAATGTCCTTATCCTCTTGACTCGTGAAGCCTATCCAACACTTAACGTACATTTAAAACTGCGTTAGTAAAATACTCTATAATGTTTAGCATCCTTTTTACACGTGGAATAAGATAAGCCTGTGTTAGAAATAGAGCTCTCTGGGAAAGCCTTAGTGTTTTGTGTCGCTGTGTCTAATTTAGGGGATTATTCGCAGCATCTTGGGCCGTGCATCACGGGAGGGGAGGCGTTTCTCCTCACTGAGTACTCTAGGAAGAGGCATTCCGCCTAATAAGCAGAAGGCAGGTGGAAGCTGCCGAGTACCATGGAGACAATAACGTTCAGGCAAATTATCGAACTACACTCCGATAAGACGTTATCGGTGCAGACATAAGAAGAGGATGATTTATACCCACTGACTGTATACTGAACGTTACTGTTTAAAACTTTGAGGGTTTGTCAACACGCACGCAGGTGCTGCTGTTTTACGTACTATCGTCCAGATGTAACGGCAGTACCGCGTACATCGACGTACTGCACGAGAGTTTACCTTTCTTTGAAAACTTTGTAGCGAGCCCGTTATCTTCACAGGACTGTCAGAACACCCTCTCAGTCACTATTCTGGACGTTGGAAATGTTACAGTGTCATCTAAACTGGGGAGAATTTTCCGATTTTGGTTCATAGCTTCGCTTGAAAACAGCGGCTCTAGAATTCGCCTGAGGAGGCAGTGCAAGTGACAAGTTTGGTTCCAGGTTGTCCCGGTTCATGTTATTCCCATCCCAACCAAAGACTTGTTATTATTATTTTTTTTTTCGTTCCAGAGAGTTGATCATACTTTTAAACATGATCACTCCTTCATTACAACGAACTGTTAGAAAATTTTCAATATGCAAACAACTCACCGAGCTCTCTTAAGTGTTCAAGTGATACCCAACATAAGTTGCGGTGAGAAGAATTAAAAGCGTCTTCCCTGGATGTAAAGCGCATCATTTTCTGGAATGATAGTTCAGCTTGCAAACTTGTAGAAGGGAGGAGCTCCAACATTTCAGAAGCTAGTACTTTTAAATGATTTTAAATTGGACTGACTTGGAAGATTTTTCTAAATGACATTTCCCTTCACAATATAAACACAATAATTGAGAAGGCACTAGTTATTAACGTCCTGGCGGGTGTCCCAAATGGATTTCAGGAGTTAATCGGAAGGAAACTGTTTTGTAAGTTTGACTGAGATTCCGGGGTGCTGCTGTAAAAGGATATGGAAGGAACTCGGGCTGACAATGGCGAACCTATTATTCAGCTGTCTTTAACACCCGGTGATGACCGGCGGGGGGTGGAGTTCGTGGCTCTAACGGCCATCAGCAGTGAGGCGCCGAGCCCAGAGCGCACTTCCCCTTCGCAGCATCGTTTAGGACTTCTCGGGACCCCGCTGCCCCGGCCTCCTGGACAGGGCAAGAGCAGCTCCGCTTCCCACAAGCGCTACCGCCGCCTCCAGAACTATCTCTACAATGTGCTAGAGAGGCCACGGGGCTGGGCTTTCATCTACCACGCTTTCATGTGAGTACCCTACCCAAGGGACACGGTAATATCCTAAGTTAGTGGCACTCTTAGGGCCCAATGCCTTATCGTGAATTGTGTAATAGAGTCTCTTAATGTAAGCTGTGGTGTTGCTTCTCTTGCAATCGCAATACAGTGCTTTTTATGAACAGTTATCTGACTTATCTGGAGTATTGTTATACTTGTGTTACCCTTACTTTTGCACATAACGTATTAGGGTAGAATGTCAGATGGGGCCATTGGCAGTGATTTTGAGAAAATTGGTTAGACATCCACAGGAAGGCTTTAACAATAAACACAGAATATAGCCCCTCATAACAGTAAGGCAATTCAAGAGAATATTTTCCCTCAGTAGAATATATTTGATCCCCGTATGCTTAGAACGGCACAAGCAGACTTGATGGGTTTATTAAGTGTCATGATAAATTACAAGGCAAAAACTTTGAAGCACACATCCAAAAACTATGTAGGGATTATTCACAAGCAATAGGTACTTAAAAGAACCGAAAATACTGAAGTGATTTTGATGGAATATGTAAAACCGAGGCAAGTGTGATAGTTTAAAACTTGGGTAGGCGGGGATCAGTGTTAATGTTACTAGTTAATTATAAGATATGGGACAAAAGTTGCTGAGATGAAAAAATATAGACGTGCTGGGGTGCTCAGAGTATGAAAACAAGTCATTATGAATCTGTTTTTATTTTGCTTATATGGTCCATGTGTATAAGTTGTTCCTTAATAGTTGACAGTTAATGAAAAAAGTCCTTGGCCACACTGATGTGTAATTTTATCTGAACAGCCTGTGTAGTATAGCAGCTGCATCTTTTGTCATATGCCAGTTTTGGTGTCCTAGAATTTGCTGAAAATTGTAGAAAAATACTTTATTTTACGACATACATAGAACTGAGGCTTTTTTTTCAAGGATCTGTATACTCGCTAAGGCAATTTGAATAAGTCATAAATTGTAACATCATGAAACGTTTCTTTGCTTTTCAGAGTGGTAAGGTGCTGTCTCTGCCTTTGAGACTGATCTCTCTCATTTCAGCAAAATTTTCATTTTTCAATTAAATATTTTAAAAGTAATATAGAAAATTCTGAAATTATAATACTGTATAAAATGGAGATCTTGCCTTTGACTTATTAACTGGTTGTGGTATTTTTTTCTTATGTTGCTCTTGTGATAATTTTTATTACTTAAAATGCATTAAAACAAGAATTTTCTTCCCACTGTTATTTGTATTGAGCATAGTTTTTTAGAATAGCAGGAAGATGCATTCAAAACACTACAGTGACAAGTATGTATGCAGTTGTGCATTTGTATTCCTGTTTCATTGATATTTCATTTTTTTTTAAACAAATAATTGGAAATCTTGTAGTAGCATTCTAATATCAGATGTTCTGTTAGAACGTAAATCACGCCCTTCAGTTTTGTGTGGTTTGATACAACTTGAAACTTTACATATAACCCTTTATAATTTAGAACTTAATCAGGGTTTACAGTAACATCATTGTATTCACAGGGAGGCAAAAAAGCATTGGAGGGCGAGAGAAGTTAGATTCCACTTGCATCACTTCATGATCTGTTATCACCTACACTATTTTATTTAGTATATGGTTAAGTTAAATCATTTAACTGTATAGAATAATGGGGTAAAGTCAACTTGTACTGTAATGAAACTGTTGTGTGAAAAAACAATATTTTCCTTGGTTCACAATGAAAGTCCTTTTGATATCTGCCATAACAGAATGATAGTATATATGTTATTTGTGTCCACCGTTGTGGTAAGCAGTTGGCTCAACAACTAGTCTTGTTGCCAGTTTTGTTTTATACTGTGGAATAGAAGTTTGTGGCTGTTTGACACACAGCTGACCTGTATCTACCAGCTTGGAAATCTGCAGTTATCCCAAAAATGCATTAAGGGTATCACAGCATGTGCAGAGATTCACTGTCAGGAACTTGTGGTGATGGTTTTACCATGGAAGAGTTTACATTTAGTTGAAAGGCATGGGGGCTGCATCTTCCATGAGAAATGAAAGCATTTGGTTTATAAGACAAAGTCTCAGATGAACATGTACATGTGTATATATAATGTGTCTGGTATGTATACATGCATGTATATACACACCTTTGACATTGTTGATGTATCTACAGCCAATAGACAAAAACATTGTTAATCTAATTAAATGCAATCAAGTTGTCCCTTCTGTCATTAGAACTCTATCTCCACAAGATAGTGTAGTGTGCAATTAAAAAATTTGATATAAAAACTTTTGTTAAAAAAAGAATGGAACAGCAAGTCTTGCAACATATGCGTTACTTTGAGTAACTCGTATGTCAATTATTTATCTTCAAAATCAGGTTTTGTACTTAACAGGATTTACCAAGGAATACAGTTTATTTATTTTTTGTTTGGTTATTCTACAAGTCAGTTAAACACAAATCAATAATAATTATCATGATGTGTTATGTCTGCTGTCTCTTATTTAAAGTAAAGTCTTGAATTTTAGGTCGTGTAATTTCTTTGTGTGCTTACATATTGCTCTTCTCCCTTTTTATAGAAAACCACTTGTTGGCTTTTGTATAATTTCATACACAACCACTGATATAAAACCAACAGTCTTAATTTTATGAAATTAGCATTTTTTACTTTATGAAAATGTTGTAGTGTCAGCATCCTGGGTTAGTAACATTTTTGTAATTTGGCAAAAATTCCTAAAGAAAACTTCTTCTTATGAAGAAAATGCTTTAAGTAATAAAACATGATTATAGTTTCTCGGGTACATTTTTTGCTCTGAATGGAGTACGTCTGATATTTTTAAATGTTTCAGTTTGTATTTTGTAGTGACTTCAAGGCTGTACTGCCTTTGGTAGAACAACACAGTACATCAGTCTTGTTGCACACAGTGCTAGACATGTCTTCATTAAAGTGAAAGTAATTCTGGAAAGCACAGTAAGTCAGTAAATTTTGAGTCTGATTATTTTATAGGGAATCTGACACTTGTTTGTTTTAATATTAGATGATCCATGTGGATAATACCTGGTGCTGAAAGTGTAACTGCAAGCTAACACATACTGAGGCTATTAATTGTTCACTTAAAGTTTGTTTTATTGTGTTGTTCTTACTTTTACGCATGTAGTTGTATGCCCTATACAAACAGTCACAAAATTCTAAATTGCTGTTTTCGTAAAGTCTTATCTCATTTCCTGCAGGTCAAAATATTTGTATTTTGAATTCAGATTCTGTTAATTAGATCTGTTTGGTATTAAATACATAATTTTTCATGTCTCTTATTAGCAGGTAAGTTTTCTTGTTGTGTCCTTATTGAAAACATTGAAATATATTGTTTCCGCTAGGAAAAGCAACCACAAGTCGGCATGGTTGCCTTGTGTAACCTAACAGAGAATTCAGTGAAAAACAAGTCATTTGCTCAGAATATTGGAATTGGTCTTTAGTTGCTGGAATTCACCAGAGTTAATGTTAATCAGAATAGCCAGATATTGTCTTGCAATATCTGTTATGAAGTCATGTGTTTTATAAGAAGATTACCTTATAAACATTGTGAAGCTAAATATTGATTGCTGCCCCATTCCCTATTTGGTAAGAATAGTACTGATTCCATGGAACTAACTTAAACATTTTTTTTTATTTTGCAAATATTTGTGTTTTTTTTTTAATCCTTACACTTTCCAGCTTTTTAGATAGCTAGATAATTTTGTTCTTTTATAAGGGTGACAATGGTCTGGATCTCTCTAATTCAGCTTGAGATATTTTTAATGACTGTTTTGTGTTTCCTATATCAAAGATTAATAGTAATTCTTTGGTAGTTTGTCTGAAGTCCCTATTCACAAAATATTTTCACCATTTTAATGGAATACTGCTTTGTAAAAGAGATTAGTTTTACACTGTACCACTTGGGGAAACTTCTGCAAACAGACATTTTGTATTGAATAGATGAATTGAGATCTATTTGTAATGTCAGAAGAATAACATCTGTGACGGACAAATGTATGTGCCCATTTCTTTCATATACAGCTTCACAAAGCTGTAGTTTAAGAAGAAACACTTTTTGGTTGGTGAGGTGATGTCTTCAGATAAAATATTCACTTTTAAAAGCTTTTTGGTATATAGGTGGGTATATTCTGTCCTGGGGAATCTGGATTCCATTCACAGCAAAAATTTACATGAGGAGCAGTATCATTTTTTTGTTTACTTAAAGCATTTTCATCAAAAGTGAATTAAATAAGGCAAATGGCTGAGATATTATTAAATATTTTGTAAGGTAGACTATATTTAATTTCGCGGGTTAGCTGACATGTGTCAAAGCCTTTTTTAATCTTGCACCAACCCTTTACGATACTTATTCTGTTAAATATTCACACATTCAGGCACTCTGTAACTTTGCCAATTAATAATTGTTACTGCAATAGTCATTACTGATTGCCAAGTACCACAGTAATTAATGTCTAGTGAGAATAAAACAGAGTGATATGACTGCTTAAAGCCATTGCTGTATTGAAGAGAATGAAAGTGTGTATTACATGCACTTATTAATTGTTAAGGAAAGAAACTGACATATGACAGAGAATACTGTGTAGTCAGTATTTCCTAGTACCATTTGTAGCCCAAAGTCTGTAATATCATTGACACTCTATAAAACATTAAATCTAAGATCTTTGTAGATATCCACATTCCCAAAATATCCACCTATATACAGAAAAGCTTTTAAAAGGTACCGTTTCATCTGAAGACTTGTCTTCCCAACCAAAAAGAGTTTTTTTATCTTAAACTGCACCGTTATGACACTACATATGAAAGAACTGGGCGTGCACACATTTTTTTTCTTCGCATGACAGGGTGACATTCATGCCTTTAGTAAGTGCTGAGAAGATTTCTGCTTGTATTAACGTATTTGGTGGGATGGGGGGTGCCTCTTCAAGGCACGTGGGTTTGGGAATATGATTAACATCCTGCAAGAACCCTCCTGTGAACTACACCAGCAGGAAGGTGTGAGGTCATCTGTGATATGTCAAAAGAAAGCAGTAGACAGGGGTGGATCATTTTCAGGTTGACATCTGAGTTATTTTAAGACAGATGCATTCAAAAAAGTACTAAATCTGATATGTGAGGGATGTGTTAGTTTTTGTAATCGGCTAGTCTACTTTTTGTCTTGGTCCTTGGCTCACTGGAAAATTTTAGAGCTGGTAGGATGTTGTTAGGTTTGACAGAATTGCACCTTAAAGAAAAAAAATGTTTGTTTTGCTGCTTTGGTTAAAATGGACAGGTGTTGTGTGCTGCCTAGCTTTACATGGGCCACAGTTAACTCAGGTGTCATATTTTTTTATAATTACCACTGTATTGAATTTTCCAGTGGGACACCTTTAATTATCTTCTATGTAGATTGCCAGAACTTGTATGAAATAGTAATAAGTGAGTGAGCTGTAAGTGGTCAAAAAAACTGAAAAATACCCTGGTCACTGAAGTGATACTCGAGGTAAATTTTGAATGGGCAGTAGAAATGTATTTGTGATAAAAAGGCATAATACTTTGGGTGAGACAAAAGTAGACTGATTTCGGGTTTATTAGCTAAATGTCAGCCATGTCTGGAAAATCGAGATCAGTGTGACAACACCAGTGTCACTGAAGTTAATTTTGATGTTCTACTTGGGTTAAGGATAGTGGGTTTAGTAATGTTTGGAAAAATCAGATAAGATTCAGTGGTGGTATGAATACAGTACTGTAACACTTGTAGCAGGCATGAATGTTAATAGAAGCACATTGCTGCTTACTTTTAAATTCAAAAGTCAGAGCGGCTGTCTACATCAAGATACTCCAACCATACTTAAATCAGTGAGTACTGTAATAGAAAAGCAAGTGTGATCTTTAGAAAAAGGTAGGAGTAAATTACATAAAAATAGAAATTGTGGGAAATGTACATGAAGAAAAAAATTTTTGAGGAAATGAGGTTTAACAGAAGGCAAGGAATTGAAAGCTTTGAGTCTACTTCACGACTGAAAACTCATTTGACTGAATTTCATTTGACCAAGACCACAATACCTAATTTTCAAAATACTGAAAACTCATTTGACTGAATCTTATTGTAGTGAAAGCTTACAATGCTGAATTTCAAAATACTGCATTTTAAACCATAGACATGTGCACTTACATCACCAATGACCAACTCTTTCCAGAACTTAAAAACTACTTACTTACCCTCTTAACAGAAACTGGATGATACAAAACCAAACTAGGTGTGGGGGGGGGGAGAGCTATGCCCTCCCCCCAACTATATATACTAACTCTAGGATCGCACTACAGTGGGGAAAAGGACATATACCTTTTACTTACCTTGCAGTACTCTACACTGTGCCACTACTGCTGGGAATACACAACACATCTGCAGTATTACTTGGGATAATTCCCATAAAAATGTAAAAAGACATACCCACATTTAGAAACACTACTTTCTACAAGACTATTGGTATTCTGACAGTCAGCACTTTAAGTTACAGTAATTCTTTTTATAACAAGTGAGTCACAGGTAAAGGGAAACCCACATCAAGTAACTGGCTTAAAATTCAGTATAATGAGATTCAGTCAAATGAGTTTTCAGTATTTTGAAAATTAGATATTGTGGCCTCAGTCAAATGAAATTCAGTCAAATGAGTTTTCAGTCATGTGAAGTAGACCCATTTGATTATATTGTATAAAACAATATATGTAATACATGATGATTGTAAATGTGAACTTGCTGATCTGGTTTGATTAGTTTTACATAAATGCAAGTTTGCCTATGTCACAAGTGATAATTCAATAAAGGTGTGTTAAAATACTTTGGTTTGTCCTTGGGAATGAATAGTTCAGTGGGCTGTGGCTTCATTGCAGTCCCTCCCTGATTGTATTAATAAACAAAGTGCATGCAAGCCAAACAAATTGTTTTATAAAAACAGACATTTTGGAAAGTTGTGTGAATTTTCTTATTTGAATTTATAGGAGTAGGGTTCTGATCTCAAAAGACCAGATTCAGTATTGCCTTGTAAGTGCAGAATGTACCAAAACAAAAAAAGTATACAAGATCTCGCCACGAATTAAAGATAGTTACTGTTGATTAACTTCAAAACAGAAAATGCAATCCAGTTCAGTAATGCATTTAAAGAGTTGTATCAAACATATTGCTGTACTACTGTTTATAGTGTTACATATTTCTAATATACATTATGTGCAGAAGCTGTTCTTATAAATGGGGTTTGGGGGTTAAGGGGAATGGGAACTGTGGAGAGTGAGTGGTATGGATGAGCTAGATATTGAAGATCTGAGTAGGAGATTAAAAGTAATGGTAGCCTACTGACAGCTGAATGTTTGTTTTCTATGAGAATATGATGTAAATGGATTCTGTTACATGTCCAGAATGATGGCATTTGCATTTAAATGGTTTAAAGGTAGGCTTTCGATTTGGACTGGAATGATGGGTGAAAGGTGATCTTGTTGAGCTGAGAATGGGGGAGATTCCCATAGATTTAGATCAACTGTAGAGAAACTATACTGGTGTTTCAAGCAGAGGTCCACTATGTTTCTGGCTTCTATGATTCATAGATACTAGCAATAACCACAGGGACTAGTGCAGAATGATAGCATCTACAAAGTTGCATGTGGATATAGTCTTGCAAGCTTTCAACTTTGTGATAATGTTTTGTAACATTAAATGCACATATAGACTCTACTTTGATAGTGCAAAATTGTAAAACTGTACCAGAATGTACTAATTGCCCTAGCCAAACCTATAATGTATAATTTATCTTTCTGCTTCTGTGTCTAATAATCACAATGGAAAATATGGAGAAAGGCACCAAACCTTTGTAGTACTCAGGACTTCTGATGTTAGCAGGGCAGTATATGCACACTCCACGGAAGCAGGCAAACATTCTGTGCTCTGAGATGGGAGCCTGCAGATCTGCGTATGAATCAAAGCAATCTAGCTTGCAAATTTGTTTCATTTTGCTTTCAAAACATAACCGTAAACAGGTGTTGGTCTTTTTTCCTCATTTAACACTAGTGTCCTTTGGAACAGACCCAAGGTGGTTGCCTTAGGGCAGGTGTCCTGTCTTACACACATGCACAAGATCAATGTAGAACTAAAATTGGTTTACTAGCTCTTTGAAAGCAGCAAGACTTTATATGGGTCTATGTCAGATGATTGACTTCGGAAACTTGAAAAAAATATCCGAGATCATGATGGAGTTTCAAAAAAACTCGGGGGTGGGGGGGTGGGGGGGGTGAAACACACGCACAAAAAAGTACCCTTTTTTATTTTTGCAGGAGGCAAGACTCCCTGCACCCCCTACAAATTATATTTACCAACTTTGAGCTCGCACTACACTGAAAAAAAAGGGTAAATTTCCCGAGCCACACTGTACTTCGATCTCCAGTCAGAAGCTTTGAGTTTTCAAAACCTCTAGCAAATGGTCTTGACCATATGGAGTACGAGTTTCTGTAAATGCTGTCAACTAACAGGGATCCATATATGTGTGTATATTTACATGTATAAACAAACCCTTGCATGTATTAAATAATGCAGGGTAGTGTTTGCTTGGTTGGTGAGTGTTTTCTATCACTAGGGTCTTTATATTCTTTGTGAGCCCCTTTAATTGATTACTATATACATCTTGACAGAACTTGCATTGGTATATTTGCAGGTTTGCTTAATAATGTCTGCTGTTGAAAGTGTCATAGCAAGGTAATGATGTGCACATTATCTATTCATTCATAAAAAATGGCAGGCAGTATTGTGGCATAGGCTTATACTATCATTTTGCAGAAAATGAAGATGATTGTCACATTACACATTTTGTGTGAATTGTGTATTTGCTGACTTAGCTGTACTCCTAAGATATTAAATTATGACTTTCAGTAAAATGACTGAACTTGGTTGCAGTTGAAAAGTGCTGCATCCTTTCTGTTTTATTTTCATGTTCTGAGTAATAAGTGCTTTTCATTTTTTTATTCATTAGTTAAATTCCTGTATAAAAACTGTTTCCCTTTTGATGCAACAGAAGCTGTTTAGAACCGCAGTGTATGCATTAGTAGTGACATAAGCAAAACTTGTTCGGTGTCGAGTATAGTTTTTATGGTGTCATAAATCACAGCAATAGAGAAATGGCATATGGTAAGATCAGCATGCAGGTATGCAGTAACAAGCCTATGTAGTGATCAGTTACTGTTTTTGTATTACAATTAATTTATGGGATCTTTGTCTCCTGGAACCATTGAGCAGGATTTGTGTGAATTATTGTAATTTCAAGGACTTGGCAATATAAGAGATCAGTTTCACTAATGTTCGGTGATGAAAACAGAATTTATAGAAATATTATATATTGCATTGTGGATATATGTTGATGATTCTTGAAGTATAAATAGGTAATATTTCTTTACTGTATGAAAATAATGTTGTGAGCATGGAAAAAAAGATGTTCATGCAGTAAAGCAGGTGCTATAACCACTCTTCCTGCTAGTGAAAAATGGAACTTGTCATGCAGTTTAAAATTAGAATCATAGTTATGAATGAAGCAGCATAAAATGTGTTGTAAGCAGCAAAAATACCACCAAGTAAGCCTCAGGTGTAACACTGAACTTGTGTATGTTTGTAAGTAACCACTGAAATGAAGTCAGTCTACATATTTTGATTTTAAGGTTAGTGCTTTTGTTTGTTTTTAAAGACGTGACATTCTACAAGAAATCCTGACTGTCCTTGTATAGAAGGGTGCAATGAGTGTGGAAATAATTTATTTTATTTTTATTTCAATTTCTTAACCGGGCTAGAGCACCGATAACCACTAACCATTTTCATGCTCTGGCTAGAAAAACAATACTGTACAATAAAAAGTGGAAATAGAGCAGTGATGCATTTCAAAACAAAATGGAGAAATTTGTTGCAATAAGAGTATGCATGCAAGAAGGAAAGAAAGCAACCAAGCTGTAATATGATACAGCAGTGGGCAGAATTAGTAAAATGGTACTAAGCTTTTACAACACCATTGAATATATATAGTTATATTTACAGGTATATGGGGTGAGGGAAGAAGGGAAAGAAGAAAGGGAGAGTTAGATCAAGAAATACAAGCTAGAGTGAATACATTTTTAGGGGTATACATTAGAGTTGAGGAAGGAGAGAGACGTAGTCAGGATCAAGGTAAGCTTACCTGTGTTACTAAGCTCTTACATTTGGTCTGTTCATGCAGGAACTGTATCGGCTAATTCTTCAGTTATGGGCAGGAGGGAGTTTTCATAGTTTTGATAGGGAGTGACTCTCGGGTACGTCAGGTTGAAGCTGAGAAGCAGTGGTCTGTACTGTGCAGTTTGTTTTTTTGTTTTTTTTTTGGGGGGGGGGGGCAAGAAAGCTAGTATGTGTCCTGGGAGAAGGAACTGAGGTTATAGGTTTGATTTATTTTTAAACGCAATTTGAAGTCAAAATAGTATGCAATACAACTACAGTATGGAATACAACTCCAAAATAAAAATTTCCACAGGCTACAATATGTTCTGCAGGTGAAAGTGTTAAGTTAATTACAGTAGGGTTTATTTTTGTAAGTCTTCTGGAAGTCTGGAAAGATATTGTGATTCTTTATTCCTGTTTTCTTTCTGAGAAGTATTGTCATGCTACTAGTGAATATAAGGATTAACAGTAAATAGTAATTGTGGTCTGACCGCCCACAGCTGGGGCAATGTAGTGCATAACTCTGGTAGGATGGGGTATATGGTAAAACCTTGCACAGACACATGATGTGGGAAAGCACATCATATGTTCTGGATATCCTGTTGAAAAGCACTGTGCATACTGAAGAGCATTTCACAGACAGAGTAGTGTCTTTATTAATTGGTCACTTTTTGTCTCCTTATTGGATAAGTGTATTCATAACATGTGACCTTTTCAGACATGAGCTGGTGTGGGTAATTAACAATACAATGTGACTAATCATAACAAAAGCAAGTAAACAGAAAATAAATGCATAATAACAATAGCATGGTATGTATGCACTGTATGTCCATGCTACTGTTACGTATTAAAAGCCTGGACTGAACATATTATCAGCTATTTTATTCAACTCTTATAATATATGTGGATTAAAATAGAGATGTTAAAATGTGTGAGGGTGCTTCAATCATAAGGGGGAAGTTTCTGCTTACCATAGTAAGGGTGAAACATTTGATTTTTCACCATTACTACTAGCTCAAGTAGGGAATTTAACACTCAGTACTACTGGAGAGGAAGTATCTTTGGTATGTAGTTTACTATACAGAATTAGTAACTGAAGTGATGTGAGCAGATTTTAGTTACATCATTACATATCACATGGACATACACGCTGAACATTATGTTTATGTTCTACAATAACCGTGATCATGTACAGTCATGGCTGTGTAGGATTAAACAGTGCCTAGGCCTGTAAAGCAGACACAAATGCTAAGATAGTAGTGATAATATTGGTAAGTACTTGACATATAGAGTGGTAGAGTAAATTCATTTGGGATTATACAGGAATTAATGCCACAAAACTTACATGCATTAATACACATTACACTGGTGGAGTGTTTTATAGGGATTAACACAACACTCTAAACCTGGTGTTAGCATCATAAATCTGAAAAGGTAAACTGGTTAGTGTTTGTATAGGTTGGTGTTGTATAGTGAACATCACACAACAGTACATATTAATAAAATTTAAGTAGACACAATAATTAGCATAATTTGATCCATACAATAGATATTACTATTGCACTGATGGGATGATAGACAGTGACATTATTGCATCACTGAGGTACTATAGAGGTAAACATCATTATAATGGGGTAATGTATGTATTAACATTATTACATCAGTGTGAGGCAAAGTCTTAACATTATTACTGAGTTAGAGTGAGCAAAGCAGGACAATTGGTATAAAACATTTGTTTGGAAATTCTGAATGCAGTGCTCACAGGTTTATACAAGAGCTGCCAAGCCAGATACCTTATAATAATTCTGGAAGATGCAAACGTGTTTGATAAACATGCATCAGAATCTGATAAGTACTGAAGGGTAGTAGTAGCCTCCAGTGTTAGGATCTACAGGACAGGAAGATGCTCGGCAAGCTTGAGAAAATATATTACTTGCACCTTTGGCAACCCAAGAACTGGATGGGAGGAAGCAAGGACTACTCAACTGTCATGTACGATGAGATGGAAATATAACCCACTCATTCTGTGATTAGTTCTTAATGTACTTTAAGAAACTAAGCAAATGACAAACCCCTGTATTAAAACCATACCAATGTCTGTGTGTTTGGAGGTGTAACAGAACCCAAACCTTAAAGTGCCAGTCAGCATGATAATGTCTCACTGCTTTGTCCTTTATCAGATTAGGGACTGAATAGCCTGAGTAATAAATTTGTTTCATATTAAGGATTGATGCTTTGTTTAGCTCCGGGAAGTTGTCTGACATCAGTAACGCATCTTAACACTAGACTGGCTTAACAGCTATGCAACCTCACCCAGATTACTTTACTTTATACCTGCACTGTAAAAATGGCGGTGTTGGAGTTTATATGATATATATTGTATACAAAAAATTGAGCATCATTTCTTGCACACTACGATGAGACAGTGTGTGTAAGAACTTTTGATTAAAATTTCTCAGTAATTGTGTTCTAATCACAAGTGATACTATACCTTTCTAACTTGTTATCATATGTAAGTTTATAATGAAATCATACCTTTTGGCTCTTGATCAGATGCATGGTTTGTGTTTCTCATATTATTCAAACTTGGCAATAGGCTGTGAGTTATTTTAATTAAGTTTTTCAAGTATTGTTCTTGTATCATGTTTAGGATATTACCTTTTTGCCAGAAAGACTGTATTGGTTTGAACTTTTGATTTGGCCGTTGGCATCTGTAGTTTTTGGAAATGGGCAAAGGGTGAACTTTTAGCACTGTTATGGCATAAGGGGTCATTTTAAATATATCACAAGGGCCTTCAATACAGTAAGTATGAAGTCTGTAGCTTTGCCAGGTCTGTCTTATAGCTGTCACTAAATGGTTTACCTCTCTAACCTTTGTTTACCCTTTGGTTTACATGCTATAGTGAAGGGGACAATAAAACACTAAAAATGGTAACTACCTACAGACAAGATTTGCATGTGGATGGCTGCTCCCCTACACTGATACATGTGGGGGGAGGGGAGCAATTTAGAGCTTGTGTAACATACTGTGAGATCACATTTACCCTGAGATGAGAGCTGCTGGAGACAATATATTGCATCAATGTGAAGCCTGTATAAAGAAGCAGTGTAGCTCGTTCCTAATTCATAATAATTCTAAACCACTGAGGACTTGAGCAGTGCGCACAGTCAACAACATATGCTCAGTCAACAAATAGCTTATGATGAGTTAGCCATTGACATGTCCCCTAATGATATTTTGAACACCCACTTCATGGACACACTGTTTCAACAGAACGGTGCCCAGTTAATGTAAAGATATACTGCAACAAATACAGTGTCCAGTGATGAGTGTGTGACAAAGGGGGGTACTGCCAGCACAGCTATCTGGAATTTTGTAAATAATTATGTCATCTGTGAATATCAACATGATTTATACAAGTTGCTTGTGCTACAAAAGTATTAGAACTGTAGGTCGTGTATATCGAACTGCTGGTACAAAAATATGTGTTGATTGCAAAGTGCTGTTTAAAATGTAACCACAGTATTCCCTACTGGAGCAGAACAGAAATGTACATGCACTATTGTGACTGTTTTAAAACAGTGGAAACAGGAATACAGGTGGTTAACTTCAGAAAATAGCTGAAATTAAATTCAAGGCAGGTGGAGGCAAAATGTCTATGCTGAGAAGCTTTCAAAGCTTTCTGTATTGTCTTCGGAGTGAACTAATTACATTCCTTAATGCTTTCAGAGGTAGTAATAGTTTTATGACTTCCAGCATCTGCTGAAGATCTGAGGTCTATGTATTTTCACAGGTAGATGCTAAATATTGCCAGCTTTTGGTAGAGGGGATTTCACATGGGCTAGCCATATGACAAGAAATGATGTCCTTATGCAAGCTATCCCAGAAGTAATATTTTAGATATTAGTTTGAAGAGTCTCTTAGTGAGACACAGTATTCTATCTTGGACCTGACAAGAACAACACATTTGCCTTGCTCTGTAAGTAAGTTAACTAGGATAAAGTAATTCTCTTAGATATAGTCAGGAATATAGCTTAGCTTAGATATTTTTATTTGAGACTGTCCTGCAATGTTTTACATACTTCCTGTGACTCTGATCTCTGTCACTGTGATTATATATTTAGTATTGTCTTGTTCTTTTATTATTAAATATATTTAAACATTTCACTGTGTCTGATCTGTCTAGATATATTTAAGTTCTGAGAGTACTTGCATAACCCACTCTTAATAGCCTTGCTGTTGGTCAAACTACCATTTGTATTACTGGTAACATTACACAGTAAGATTGGACACCCTTTATCAAGGGCCTTAAAGTAGCTGATAAGGAGCTGGCTGGTGGCAGTGATAACTACCTCATAGTCTGGGCAAAATGGGGCATAGCTACTAAACCTGTGCCAGCCTTTCCTAGGTGTGTTTATGTATCAGCTTCTTTGGGCAGAGACATGAATCACTGGTTAGACAGAGAAGGTGCTGGAGGTCTTGGCCACTCAGCTGACATCCTAACTGTATAGCTGTGCCAGTGGGGTGTCTTTCAGGAGATCTGGAGAAAGAGGAAGAAACCAGTCCCGGACTGACTGGTCTCTGTGTGCTCTTAAGGGAAATTGCACTTGATGCAGGGAGCTGCATCTGGAAATACTGTGTGTACCTGTCATCCTCCCAGTGTTAAGGATTGAGGCTCCTTGATTGCTGGTCCACTGGTGGTGGTGGTGGGGTCACAGTCTGTCTGTATATTCTTGCTTTTAACTGTAAGAATTGTATCCCTGTTTCTCAAATAAATAAATATATATATATATCTTATGTGTATGTAATATTTTATTTTTCATTAGGGGATGATTTTAGAATCCCTTCTGTATTGTAAACATATGATGATGACTTTGGAAGTTTTAATTCTGTTTCATATGCTAGACATTTTTTAGGAAGCTTTTGCTGTGTACCCATTCTAGGATATGGTGTATACGTAGTGCATTTTTTGGTGAACTGGCTGTGAAAGGTTCTGTCAGCCTTACTTTCAATTATATATACTCCTTTCATCTTGGGAACACAACACAGACAAAAATATTTGATTCTAACAGATCTGCCAGTTCAGTCTTTGCCATTTTATCCACGTTTGGACTGGCACAGTGTTGTGTGTCTACATGGCCAAAAATAGATTTCTTGTATCCACACTGGATGCAGAGTGATGTATTCATGTTCCTTGTCAGAATTTGAGATATAGTCGTACTACACCTCTGCTGTGTGAGCCACACTTGCTACCTGTATATTAAACAGTGCCCTTTGAATCGGTTTTGCAGAATTACACCAGTCCATCTGCACATAGGGTTGTGTAGCTATAAAATCTTTACCTTTACATCTGCGACTACTTATTCTACAAAAGCTTGTCGGATGGCTGGCAGTTCCATGAATGAAGTTGAGATGAAGGAATGAGACTTTTGCATACAAACATATTTTTTCCTGAGGAATTCTCTTACATTTGCACTTCTTATGAGAAACATCTCTTTCAAATTTGTTGTAGCTGATACTCTGCAATATCTTAGTTATGAAAATTGTTAGATAATGTATAAGGTTTGCTTTTGTTAATTGAGCTTATAATTTCCTTTTTTACAATGAGTTAATGGTATCTTATCTACAGCCATCATATTATTCCAGGCTGCTTGAACTCTAGTTGCAGTTTTCACAACAAGGGTGAAGTCTGTGGAGTTTCATCATTTTTTTTGTTTCACTTCTTTTAAAATTGACATAGGTGAAGTATCTGTTTACAGTATAATGAATACCTAAAAAAATGATTATACTGAGAATTTTTGCAGAAAACAGTGTGGACAGTCACTTGACCAGTATGTGATTCCTCATATAACAGTTACTCAGTATGAAATTACTCTTATCACACTTGGTCAGCACGAGATTCATCATTTTGTATCTTCTAGCATCTCGTAGCATCTATAATAAAATTTCAGAACTCCATACTTGGCTCTCCTACAATACACCAGATATTTTTGCCACAACTGGAACGTGGCTAAAATCCCATATACTTGACTCTGAAAATTCTGTTTGCCAGTACTGGTGTTCCACAGGGCTCCATTATTGGTCCATCTACTCCTTTTTTTTTTTTTTTTTTTTTAAATATATTCGCTAGCAATTTACATAAATCCTCTTAGTAAGCTTCCCTAATGTAATACATTGACGATTCTATACTAATATGCATTTCTAACAACATAATAATTCTTCAGAATCAAAAAAATATCACAACCAAATCCAAAATGAAAACCACGACTCGGCCAATAAGTCTACAACTCCACTTGAACTATTTAAAAGCGGAACATGTTTATTACGATAAAAATAAAACAAAATTGGAATTTAAAATACAACTGGATGTTAAGCGCTTTCACTCATTACATAGAGCTTCATCAGAACATCCTTTCGCTAACATATACATTGTTTAAATGCAAACATTGGCGCCAAAAAAGAAAAACTGTTGCTCCTTCCTTAGAGATACTGCTACATAATTGCTTGAATTCATCTTATTACTTTTGAATTGATGTAGTACTTCTTAATAAAAAAAAACTTGCTATAAAAGTATATGATATTGTAAATACATTTTAATGAATAAATATACCTGGATGAATAAAATATTGTATTGCTATGCCAAGGACTGATGTACATGATGTATCTATATAAACCTTAAATATCAGATCATCATATAGAAACACTTAGATGCATTTAAAAACAGTTAGATACATTGATAATACTTTGTTGGGCTACTGAGTTAAAATTCATAGAGGAATTCCTGATAACATATTAAGGACTATGCATGCAAAATGAATTGAGGAAAATGAACTATAAAAGTACAAATATATATTTGGTACTGCACTGTGTGCGTAAACAACTGTTAGTGTGTATAAGTATTGTATTAGAATACACATAAGTATTTAATGAGTTGAATAAATAAAATATGTATAAAAATTATTATGTGAAAAATTGTGATGTACATTAAAAATAGTTGCAATTGATAACATATAAATATGAACATTTATAATTTATCTAGAATCCACTTCAAGAATAGGTTTACATGAAATGAATTCATTTAAACCTGGCAAGTTTGTGGCATTAAGATAGAGTTGCCACCAAACTTCCTTGAAACTTAATTTCTTCAGATCCCCTCCTTTGGGATTATTATAAATAATGTCTAAAATGCCAAATTTAAACTCATGTCCTGCCCCCATTTTTTCCACATGTCTTGATAGGGCATTAGTACCGTCTTTTCTAGATACACTGTAAATATGATCATAAATTCTCTTCTTAAAATTCCTTTCTGTTTTTCCAACATAATAGCTACGGTATGCTCCACATTTGGCGATATAAATCACCATTCTAGTGTTGCAATTTCCCTTTTTCAACTTTATAACTGTTTGATAATTATTAAAAATGCTTAATTTATGTGTTTCTAAGATGTATCTGCACTGGTTGCATATACCACACTTCCTGGTACCTTCAAATTTAGAATTTTTGTTTTTTTGATTACTATTTGACTGATATTCAAGTAATTTCTTAATATTATCTCCCATTGTATATACCACACCTGGTCTCTTACCTACTATTTTCTCCAAGTTAGGTTCAGAATCTAATAAAAACCAAAACCTGTTTATAATTTCCACAATTTTGTCACTTGGGACAATATGTCAAGATAAAAGATTTCCGATGTGTTATTCTCTCAGTATCACTCCTGTTTTTCCTAGAAACTAATTCTTTATTAGTGATATCTCCCGTTCCTTGTAGGGGTTTGTATTTCAAACCCCATTCGTTTATCACATAAGTCCCTATGTTGTGCAACATTGAGGGCGGGTAACCTCTATCCTTGAACAATTTAATGATAAAATTGATCTCTTCCTGCATAGTCGAATGATCCGAAGTCATGCGAGCAGCACGGATACATTGTCCTTTGAATATATTTTGTTTTAGTTTAGTGGGATGAAAACTGTCGTATGCCAAGTAATCATTGGAAAATGTCTTTTTTCTGTATATCCTAGATCTTAAAACGTCATTATATACATAAATATAAGTGTCCAGATAAGCTATTCCCACATTACTCTTGTGTGTAAATTTCAAAAAATTACTACTATTGTTTATATATTCAATAAACATATTCAATTCATCAACAGTGCCACTCCCTAATATATACATATCATCTAAAAATCTCGAGTAATGAAGAATGTTACTAAAGTGATTACTGGGAAACAGGTGGGTTTCTTCCCAGTCCACCATGACTAAATTGGCAAAGATGGGAGCACATGCCGCTCCCATCGCTACACCTCGTGTCTGTTTGAAGTATTCCCCTGCGAAGTGTATAAAGTTGTTATCCAAAATCATAGTCATAAGTTCCATAATTAAACAAATCTCATCCCATGTCATACTTGTATACTTATTTATGCTGTTGCAAAATGCTTCCAGTCCTTCATTCTTGGGAATACTGGAAAATAAATCAACAACATCAATGGTGACAAAATAATATTCCTTTTTCCAATTTTTGACAGGGTATTTACTTAAAAATTCCCAAGATTCTTTCACCATATAGGGTATGTTGTCATATACTGTCTTGAGTTTGGCATCAATGTATTTTTCTATAAAATATGTCTTTGGGCCTTTACCAGATACAATAGGCCTGAATGGGGGGTCAGTGGTACTCTTGTGTATTTTTGGTATTCCTACAAAACTGGCCAAAGTTGGAAACTTGACCTTTAAATAATCATGTACTACATTAGTTATTCTTCCATCTATCAAACATTCTTCTAAATATGAATCAGTTCTCTGATGGGAAATATTTACTTCATTAATTGAGATTGATTCATAGTTACCTGAATCATAAAGTATGTCATACATTTTCATAGTGTACTGAATCTTGTCATATATGACCACCCCTCCCCCTTTATCAGGTTTCATGACTCTGATCTGAGAATTCGTCTTTAAAATTCCTAATGTTTCTCTCTGCTGGTTGGTTAAATTGCTGCCTTCCTCTAACATGGTTTTGTCATGATGTATAGTATATATTTCCTTGGCTACAATTTTCTCAAACATCAACTCTAGGATGATATGGAGGAATGAATGTGCTTTTACTTTTCAATTCAATGTCATTGACCTGCTTGTCACCCCCCCCCTCTATAAATAAACTCCTTGGGAACAGGTTTGTTGTTGAAAAAAATACTTAAGATTAATTTTCCTTGTGAATTTTTTAAGTTCACATAAACACTCAACTAATTTGAAACTTGGTGTGGGTACAAATTTCATGCCTTTAGCTAGCACTTGGAAATGACTACTGTTAATTTCTAAATTCGTGAAATTGTATATTTTAAAATTGTCGTAGGTATATGTGTTGTTTTCCACTACAATACCCTTGTTGTCATTATTGTTTTTCTCTTCACCTGGATTGGGGCTTGACAATATTCCTGATTTTGTCAACTTCGATTCCAATTCCTTTTCCCCTTCCAGTTTCCCTTGTAATTTCCCCCATAACTTCCCTGCTGTTTTCTTACTGTGTTCTGATATGGTTGACCCTGTGTGTTCTGTTCCACGTGAAAATGGGACCCCTCAGAACCATATGTCCTGTAATGTACACTTAGTTTCATAATATTTGTCCCTTCCCTGTGTCCCTTCTTTGTCACGTCCCAACCAAATATATGCTTCGCCCTTCTTATATTGTTGTAAATCTCTGGTCAACTTTTTCCTTTTCCTTTCCTTAATGTTAATTATCCACTTCTCTGCTAATATAAACTGTTTTGAATATAACTGCTCCCATTCATTAAACAACAAATCATTTGTAATATTCATATCCAATGCCTCTGCTTCCTGAATCAACTTACTTAATTTCGCATCATTGTGTTCCATAAGAATGTTCATATATTTGAGCCCACATTCATCAAATAACTTAATAAATTTAGTTCTAGAATTTTCATCAATAATAATACCCATAGGTTTTTTTAAAAAACCTTAAACCTTGTGGGACAATTTCCATTTCAATACATTTCTGCAAATATACATTGTCCATTTTAAGTTCATTGATTTGTTTTAATGTTTTCCCTAAAGCATAATCATTTCTTTCAAACTACCTAGCTGTTTAATGGACGAAACATTCTTAGAATTAGTAACATTGTCCGTGTCCATATTGAAACATGTATTCAAAAATTTATTCAAGCATAGTCCCTGATTGTTTATAGTTTCACCACCCCTGTCCTTCTTATTAAAACCAGTTAATTTATTCTGTACAGGATTAACCAGCACAGATGAATAGGTTTTGGCTGGAGGCACCCGTTTGGGTTTAGTCCCAGTATGAAAAGCCTCTTCGTCAATATCATAAAGAGAAAAGTCAAAAGTTAAGTCAGGTAAATTGATTTTACTGTAGTTGTAAGATTCCAAAATATTTAAATCTTTACCCTTTTCGTTACTATTTCCTCGCAGCCCAAGACCTTGTCCATTAGGGATGTTGAAACTTTCTTTGGATAAACCATGTCCCTTAGAGTCATATGGTTTGATAACTTCCAGTTTTCTAAGTGGTAATAATGAGGAATTGCTGTTACACAAACCTGTAACTGCTCCTTGTGTGTGCTTAGCTGGTTTGTTTTTGTTGACTGCGAATGCCATTTCGCTAGCTGTTGGACTATTGGACGCTTGGCGCTCTTGATGTATACTGACATCCAATTCAGGTTCCGTAGCCTGTAGCCCTTTGTGAATCCTATCATTGCTTTTGCAAGCCAGCATGGAAGAACTTCGGAAGGAGTCTTTGAATAAAGCAAACAGTTCATGGATTTCCTCCTTTAAAATGGCTATTTCACCTCTTAGCTCTGCCAGTTCTGCTTTCCCATCTGGGCTGTTAGATAGTGGAATAACACCAGTCTCGTCCATGGTGTCCGACAACAACAGAATCAAAAAAATGACATCCAAATCGAAAACCACGACTCGGCCAATAAGTGTACAACTCCACTTGAACTATTTAAAAGCGGAACATGTTTATTATGATAAAAATAAAACAAAATTGGAATTTAAAATGCAACTGGATGTTAAGCGCTTTCACTCATTACATAGAGCTTCATCAAACATCCTTTCGCTAACAGATGCATTGAGACTGTACTGAGAATTTTTGCAGAAAACAGTGTGGACAGTCACTTGACCAGTATGTGATTCCTGATATAACAGTTACTCAGTATGAAATTACTCTTATCACACTTGGTCAGCACGAGATTCATCATTTTGTATCTTCTAGCATCTCGTAGCATCCATAATAAAATTTCAGAACTCCGTACTTGGCTCTCCTACAATACACCAGATATTTTTGCCACAACTGGAACATGGCTAAAATCCCATATACTTGACTCTCTGAAAATTCTGTTTGCCAGTACTGGTGTTCCACAGGGCTCCATTCTTGGTCCCTCTACTTTTTTTTTTAATATATTCACTAACAATTTACATAAATCCTCTTAGTAAGCTTCCCTAATGTAATACATTGACGATTCTACACTAATATGCATTTCTAACAACATAATAATTCTTCAGAGAATTACTCCAGAAGCTAAGTTACCTCATGTACAAAACTATTTGGCATGGCAGTTGATGACAATCTTAAATTCAACTTGCGTATCCACAACAGCATTAAGAAAACCCATCAAAAACTACAGAGTAAAGAAATTCGTTAAGAGTCTCAGCCAAGGTAACTCTAGCTACCACTTACCTCTTACCCTCTCTCCTATATGGAGCCCTTATCCTGACCAGCCTACAAACCTCAGTCCTAAACTTGAATAGAGCTATAACAAAGTTGACAGATTTGCTTGCAACAAACCTTACCGTACCCACCACTGTTAAGCACCAAAAACATTAACTGGCCTGAACTTCTTCACCACCAATCTTGCACTCTGCTCATCTTAACCCATAAAATCATCCATCCACGTGCCTAGCAGTTAGACCTGTATTCCAATACTGTCTTCCAAACTGTCCTCTTTTGTTAAACAATAAACTGCTTACCACCTACAAACCACAAAGGGCTGTGTCAGTTTATTCCAGTAGGGTAGGTAGAACTTGGAATAAAATTGCTATACAAGTGTGGTCTACTGCACATTATCTTTTGAAACCATTACTAAAAGATTACCTTCTGCTTCTTGGTTTTGTCCCTGTTTCTCATGTGGGACATAGTTCTTGAACATCCTTCATCACCTTTGTTATACCTCCCTTTTAAATCACTTAACCTGATTATCCGCTTGTAATACCTCACTTTATTCTACAACTGCTACATCTACTTCTAATTAGCACAACCAAATTATAATTCCTTCACTATTTCTCTAAGTCAGACTTGCTCATCTTCTCTGATACCTCACTCTCATATTTCTTAAATTACCCCTGCCTATCTTATACAACACTCTTCTATCTGTGAAGTCTCAATACAAGGCTTGTATATGTAATGGTTTTGAATATCCATGCAAATTTTATTTTACTGACTTATGCTATGTATTCACAGAAACTGCATTATAAAATTTGTTATTGCAAATGTGATATCTTGGAGCTTTCCTCTCCTGGCCTCCACTGAAAAAGAGCACCTGTGCCTGGTCAGACTTTCCTGGTAAACAAATCTCTGTAAATAATTATTCATGCTGGCAAATCGTATCACACACTATCAGAATGACAGTATTAATTTCACACTTGCTCTTATCAACACTGGTTCAGCACGAGGCTACCTGTATCACACTTGATCAATCATAGTTATTTGTGTGCTATGGAACACTCATCATATGAGGGATTTCTTGCGTGAATTGTGTAGTGGTTTTGTGACATTCAAGCTTGTATCCTCTTGGAAACGGGATCTTTTTTCTCCTAATTTACACATTATTGCAATATTGGAGTCAGAAAATAAAAAGTGCATGTTTTCATTTGCTTAAGAACTGTATGGCTAGGAGTACATGCATCACACACATTGCTGTACTTGGGCAGCCAGGTTTAGATTGGAATCTTTTTTGCTAGGGCATTGTGTTTTGAAGTTTATAGCCTCAGTCAGTCATAGTGGTTAGATAGTGATTTACTGAAGTCATTAGTCATACGTTTAGAATAATTATGCAAATTATGGTCTCCTGAAATATAACTACTGATTTGTTTAGCTTTTTTACTGTTATGCATTTCAGACATGCCAATAACATATAATCTGGAACTTTTTATTGAACACATTATACATTAAAAAGTATAATTTTATAAGTAAATTTAGTTATAAGAAATTATCCCTGTATATGCTCTTAAGAAAATCACAGTGATGAGTCTTGTATACATGATTTGATAAAAACCTCCCATATAGCATATTTAACTCCTAACGTATGGCAAGTTTATTAAAAACAGAAAAAAATATAATAAAGCAGTAAATTTCTCTGTAATAATCCTCTTAAGATTTTTATAGCAACTCTCTTTCTAATGGAGAATAAAAATCACAGTTTAGTAACTGTTTAACTTAACCACGTGAATGTTAAAAGATAGCCATTTATCTATTTGTAAACCTTGATTTTTTGATCTCTTACTAGACAGTCAAGGCACCATTTTCACTGTAAAAGTTTCTGAACTGTATCTCATATAAAAAGGAATGTATTTAATTTTATAAGTATTAATCGACAATATGTATTTTACCCATACACTTGAAGGTTTAGTTGTAGAATTTCTAAACTAATCCATAAAGCATCATGCATAGCTAATAATGCACTATCCGCAGCATATATTAACTTTCATAATTCCACTGCTCTTGTTTAAATTTCCAAGTGTTTTAAAAAGCATTTCTGCTATCATTTTTTATAGTTGTCATTGCTTTTACATTTCTACCTTCCCAGGTCTCGCATTCCTCCCTGCTTGCCTGCCCCACTGTGTCTCCTTCATTCCTGAATCTGCAGAGTTTCTTAGATGATAACAATTATTCTGGTTTCTGTAAGAGAAGACTACTTTGTAAAATTAGACTGGTCCTGAGTATCATAGCCAGTGCCATTAAATGCCTTCTAGTCACTTGGTGCACAGTGTCAACAATAATGCGTATGTGTGTGTATTTGAGTATGTTTGCACATTTCATTTTATTTATTTTTGTTTACCAGTATAGTCCAACTGGGTGTGAGCCCATTTTCAGTGGAGGCCCTGGGAGAAAAGCTCCAGAACAAGTTACAAAAAACATTTACAGAAAACTATTTACAAAGATTTACAAAAAACATTCAAGGTACAAAGATAGGGTGTGGATATTTTCAAGATGAAACACAATGTATGTGTAATAGGTACACAACAAGTACAGAGGTTTGATTATTTGTGATATAGCAGGTAGTTGTTGAACATGTAATGAATGGTGCCTGTGAAAAGTAATGCATAAGGTCACAGTTTGTTCTTGTGGCCATTTGGAAAATAGTGTAAGAGAGGTAAAGGAATTTGGAAGGGGGAGGCAAGCTTGGTAAAGGATGGAAAAGTTGCATAGAGAAGTAAGACAAGGAGGGAAAGAAGCTGTAAGTGAAGGAGGATACAAGAAGGAGTGAGAAGAGTGGAAGAGAACAGTTGGGCCAAGTGTGAGTGTACAGAGAGTATGAATAAATGATGGGAGTGAGAAAGACGAAGTGGAAGTAGTTAACCAGGATAAGAGCATGAGCAGATCTGTTTGTTCCCGAAGAATTCTTTTAGGAGTTTTTTTTAAAGTGAAGTGGGTTGGGAGTGCATATAATAGGCTGAAGGATGTAATTCCATTTTTCCCTTTTTTTTATTTTTATTTATTTATTTTTTTTGAGATGTAGCAAGAATAGAGCGAGTCACCAGCTTTATTGTGGAATTTGGTGACTTGCAGTAGAGATTTGGTGGGTGACTGAAGATTATGGTTATTGGCATGGGGTTGAAGTTAGTACTGAAGAGTGAGAGTTTTATCGGGTTATTGGATGAGTCTGTGCGAAAGTCAGTTGAGTTTGTTGGTGCGGTAATTCTAGCCATCGTACTTGCTGTAAGGCAGTGCAGTGGTGAGTTCTGTGGTGTAAGTTAGTTGCAAATGTTGCAATTTCGTTGTAGCAGACCTCCAGATTAGCTACATCTGTTTTACTTAGGAGTGTTAAGATGGGCAATGCATAGAAGTAGGGTGGAGAGAGGATTGGTTCTGGCTATGTCATATCTTGTGATATTTGTAAGGAAAGGCTTGAGTCTGTATAGTGACCCTAGATTAATATGTGATGGTATATTGTCCCTCTCATCTTCTTTCTTACTGGATGGGTTTGGAGCAGATACTCGGCTCTGACTC